>NC_091755.1:39467404-39619904 GCF_043380555.1 Nothobranchius furzeri
AAACTAAAAGTGGACCCAAACAACTGCCTTGTGATAAGCAACATGATATTGTGATACTCTCAGACAGGCTGCCATTGAACCAAACCTGCTGAGACCTATTAGAGATAACTATTCATCCAGATCAATGCAGCTTGTGAAAAGCCACATGCTTTAAGTTTGGCGATGAGCAGGCCGTGGTCTATTACGTCAAAAGCTGCAGTGAAGTCCAAAAACACAGCTCCTACTGCTTTCTTATCATCCAGACATGTCGACCATTCCGCGGTTATGTGAGCTAGTGCGGTAGTAGTTGAAAAGCCCCGTCTACATGCATGTTGAAATTGTGTTAACAATTCATTTGCACTAAAATAATCCGTTATTTGATTAAAAATAACTTTCTCCAAAATTTTGCTCAACACTGGCAGTAAAGTGGTTGGTCTACTCTTAGATCCAGTGAAGAAGCCTGCCTTTCCATCTTTGAGCAGAGGTATAGTTTTTAACCGTTTCCAGATATCCGGAAAAGTACCGCTTAAAATAGACCTCTTAAAAATATGACATATAGGTTTTGAGAGCTGAATGACAGCCATTTTAAGTATTTTTCCATCAAGATTGTCTATGCCTGAGGCAATACCTTCCGAAAGACTCAGTACCAACTTCTCAACATCATGCGAAAGTAATGCAATGTAATAATGCGTAAGTAATGTAAGGCCTCTAAACCAGACACGTCAGTCCTCTAAACCAGACGTATCGATTCATCTGGTTAAAATCCGTTCTCGTTAAACAAATACAATCTTTCATTGGAAAAAAGTAAAGTTCCAAATATTTTAGAATCTTCAAAAAAGCTCAAAATTGAACGCAGTAAAAACTGTTTGACCAGCCTTTCTAGGCGGGTACTAATACCCTAGAATGCTGTACAGTGTTAGCAGGGCTTTAGGTAACTTTGTTTATGTTTATTTACTTGGCAGACACTTTTATCCAAAGCGACTTTAACCTATAGGGCATGTTGCGATCTGTGGGGGAAACCGGAGTACCCGGAGGAAACCCACACATGCATGGGGAGAACACGCAACTCCACGCAGAAAGGCAGCAGCCAAGTTTCGAACCTGCAACCTTTGCGCTGCGAGGCAACAGTGCTAACCACTGCGCCACCATGCACCCACACACTTCTGTATTAACTGTACATTTTGGGCTAAAATTCTTTATTGTCCTATTGTTGGAAGCAAATAATGGTTGTAGTTAGAATTCAGCTAAACTCAGGAGGGTCTCCCATGGAATCACTGACGAAGATGTATGCACCTGTTTGAAGCAAGCAGTTGCTAGATATTGCAGGACTTCTCTGTTTCGCAGGTAATTTAATGGAGTGTGTACATTTTTCTTTTGACGACACCACTTCACTCTCTCTCACAGCCACATTCTCTCCTCTGTTCTATCCAAATGCCACCCAGGCGCAGGGGCTGTCCCTATAGACACATCCCTATTGAATATATTTCCTGTATAGGCTGTAGAAAGACAGATGCATTACCATGTAGAACGTGTTGGTATGCAGAGCCATCTCCCTCCGATATGTATTTTTGTGCAGCAGACCTTGAAAAGGAATTCAGTCACTGTAGGCTGCATGATAAAGAGAAAATATTGTCAAACTACTTTAAAAACAGCATAGAGCAGCACTGTGTGTGTGTGTGTGTTGGGGGGGGGTGGGGGGGGGGGGGGTGCTAGTGGCTTTAGAGCTGGAAAACGTAATAAAAGGTAAGAAACATTACTTGGTTTGAGTTTTGTTTTTCAGCTAGAGGTTTAGGGCATTTATGAATGGCAGATACACATAAAAATAAGAAAAACTCTTTTATTTTATAGTTTCATCTATTTTTTATTAAAAACCTCCAGATTTATTCATATTATAATGTTTAAGACCCATAACTGTTGGTTAACATCTTTGACAAAAGTTATAACTTTTATACTCAAGTGCAGGATAAACATAGTTAAACATTTCTGTGAATTAATCAGTCGGTGCACATAAAGGGTAATTTCAGATTTGGATATTTGCTTTTCCAGACCACTTGTTGATAGCATCTGCCAGATTTTACTAAAGCTGAGCAAATGTACCAAAATATCCTGTGTGTAGAGCGCCCACACCCTTCAGGAACAGCTATACAGCTTCAGGTATTTTGGAAAAGTAATTCCAACAAGAATGCGGAAATTCCCACGCTCTATGCTACTCTACTAGATTCGCCTAGTGAACTAGACCAAATTCTTGCTTTGCAAAGTTTGGTGTAGGCATGCTCCACTGGAACCTCTGCAGCCCCAACAGCATTCTGGCTAGCCAATCACAGCTCTCAAGAGGGGTTTCAAACACATAAAAAGCTGTGATTGGTCCATAATGGTGGGCCAATCATAGTGCTCTATCTGCTTAGTGAACAAATCACAGAGCTTTATCCGCTTTGTGGGCCAATCAGGGCACTCTATATGCCTGGTGGGTGGGATGATGCAACAGAGTGAAACAAGAGTATGTCACATTCATTGTCCAGTGGAATGCGGAGATCATTTGAAAGACAACGGTAGAACCCGCCCCACAACCGAGAGCCGTCAATGGAGCGTGGCCAGACTAAATAATACATTTATTTAGTCTGGCATGCCAGGCTACTACTAGATGGCACGAATGTGGACATTAAACTAAATTTAAACATAGAAAATGAAAACATTCTGGCTTTGCACAAATTTAGGAGCTGCATCTTTTCAAGGCCGTATTTGAAGGCCAGTATGTCACAGTGATGCAACAAAACCTGCGGTTGAAGTCTCCTGTGTGGGAATGTTTCAGATATGTTGAAATATGCGATTGTTTGTTTTGCACTATCCTACAGGGTACTACTGTAGATCATTTTTTACTGTATATATTGTATATCATATTTCTATTTCACCTGTTCCTTTGTCTTTCCTACTGCTGTTTAGCATGTACATGACACAAGAATTTCCCTCGGGATAAATAAAGTTGTTCTTATTCTTATTCTTATATATTAGATATATTCCCACACTGGAGACTTCAACTGCTTCCTGGGTGGAAGTGGATCAGTCCCAGTGATTGTTGTCCCTGGTTCTGCTTCAGCTGCGTGTGCGCTTTCAGTTTCACCTTTGTTCCAGCGATTCGCACTATTGTCTTTTAGTTTTTTTATACGCCACGTTAGAGCCGTTTTTACGGGGGGTTAACCATGGTTAATGGTAAAACTGGTTAATTCAATTCAATCAATCAATTCAAAGATACTTTATTAATCCCAGAGGGATGGGTGTGAATTGGCTATCTCGATGACTCCCCCGCCTCATCCAACGACTGGGCAGTTGAAATGGGGAGCCAAGGGCAATGCACGGGCCGACGCACGTCATCCGCAGCCCTTTTGTCCTTATTGACTACCACACTGTTTCAAGAGTTGTGATCCACGTTGATCTAGTATGGCCATTTTATTCTTCCATTATTGCTGTAGTTTTGTACAGGATAGTGTTCCAAGGGTGATATTCATAAAACAAATAACCTTGTTGTTTGTTCCATGTTATATTCGTTGGGCTACCGCTTGTCACTCAGAGGTTGCTAACTGGTGTTGGTCCGTCCAAATTGAGAGTCAAAGGGCGAGACCAGGTATACAGATCCGGTAGCAGAGGTGGTGACAAGTTATGTCTTAACCACAACCGAGCTGGACTAGGCTTAACCTGGCTGCCCAATGTTTCCCTGAAAGAGCAACAAGTAGCGGGTGAAGAGAAGGTGTAAAGGAAATCAGAGTGTTGTAGTCTGATTGCAGTCCAGGACTATTTTGTTTTATCTGTTTCATGATGAAGTCTTTGTACTTTTGTATTTGCAGGGTATGCCAGGGTTAAGAAGTTGGTTGCTGCCAAAGTCCTATGGTCAGGTTAGAGTAAAGGTGAAGGGAGGTGTTTAATTAAATGTGTATAGGGGTTTTAAGCAAGGGTCGAGGAGGGCTTGAATCGTTTAAGGTTCGGGTCAGGATCCCTGCAACCCTAATTGGTTTTTGTTGAAAAAGAGATTCTTGTTCTTGTAATAATGACACAGCGGAAGACGACTGCCATTTCAGACGTATGTATTTAACCCCTCTATTTAGGCTCGTCTTTTTCAGATCCCCGTCTTGTCCTCATCATTGTGTCACTCTACCTACCATTCATGTTAAACATTTTGTTTAACCATTTTGTTTAACCATCATCATTTCATGACACTAATTATTTTTTAAGATGTGCCAGATCATTGAGATGATCTGTAAAAAACTGTAGGGTGTCTTCCACCCTGCAGATGTTCTCACAATAGGCAGATGTTCTTCTAATAGGCTAATGTTTGAAGACACATTCTATATCAACTTGGTGGATATGGAGGTCCCAGGTGTGATTGAAAACTAAAACTCCTTCCCCCAGAGAAAACTGTTGTAATGTGGTTAACATTAGTATAAAATGAAACGTTGTAATGAGGTGACGTTCATCTGTAGCATCAGAGCTTCAGGTTTCCTCCAAGCCTCCCAGCAGGCGAGGTTGTCCTGCACCCTCAGCTTATTACTCTGTTTTCACTCAGGTACCATTTAGACTAGATGAGCTCTTTAGCCGCATTAGAAAGAGGTGCAACGGGTCAGGGGATGCCTGGTTTATTGAGAGATTTTCTGTCTTACTGTCCGAGATAATGCCATTCCCAACAAAACCTCTGTACATCACATTTTAATCTTCTGAATTATAATGTATTCTTATGGCACAAGAGAATAAAACATAAAATGCCATCAGTCACAGATGCTGGGTCTTTTAGTCTGGTGTAGGCAGAGATAGATGTGCTGCAGTGTTTATCCTCAGAACTGTAATGGTTTGTTGTTTACTGATGTTTTCTGAATGTGATTTTAATTCCACAGAACTTTCCATGTTGTCAAACATGTTTCTGTGATATGTGCGGTAAAATACAGAGCTGGAAATTTTAGAAAAGTTGAAGATACTGCAGTTATTTGCAAGCATGAGAATCACCAGCAAGAACAAAGAGGATCACTTAGGGAGCATTCAGGAAACAGATCCAGAAGGAATCTCTTAGTATTTCTTTGTTATCCTTCTTCCCACCTTAGTTGTTCGATTTTAAACCTGTGTATTAGTACTGTATATTGTATTTTGTGGTTTTACTTTTATTGGTTTTACTTCATTTTTGAATTTTTTTAAATTGTTTTTATGACATGTGTGATTATTTCTGCCTGTGTTGTTTTATTAGGTGCAGCGCTTTGGTTGGTTGAAATGCCGTGTTTAAAGTGCTCTAGAAATAAAGTGGTATGGTATTGTGGTATTTCGGATAAACTACTCGGGTAATGTAGAGGTTAATTTGAACTGG
Source organism: Nothobranchius furzeri (assembly GCF_043380555.1). Taxonomy (NCBI): domain Eukaryota; kingdom Metazoa; phylum Chordata; class Actinopteri; order Cyprinodontiformes; family Nothobranchiidae; genus Nothobranchius; species Nothobranchius furzeri. The sequence continues at coordinate 39,472,725 of NC_091755.1, forward strand.
CAGACTTGGGCTTTTAAAGTGTGGCACATCCGAGCTGCCATCGAGGTGGATTTGTTCCAGCTGCGTCGAGCACGTCCAGAAGGGAGGAGGGGAGGGGTAAGCTACTGTTGGGGCGTGTCGCTGTCCATGGTCCTGCATAGCAGCAGTGCCTATTTCCAGTCCCTGGGGAAGACAGGTGGCAATCGTACCAACAAGCTAATAGAAATACTTAGAATAGATGTTGGTGGGAAATATTAATGAAAAAGAAGATGTTTGTGAATGGACCACACAGAATTTTAAAATAAACATGTAAAAAGATTACACTTGCTGTAAGGGGGAGCCTTTTATGTAAACCTTCATGATTGATGTCCATGTTCCAACAACAATCAGCACTAATTATTGTGTGTATTTGGGTCTCTACTGCCTCGGGATGGGCCATTTTTGTGGCCCTGCATTGTTTGTGTGGAGCCGACCTTATTTTTATTTATTTATTTATTTTTGGATCCTGCTCCCCCGTGGCTCTGTCTCATGCTGAACCAACCATACATACCCAGTGTGGACTGATTGGCTGGCTGAAGTTCATACCTACCCAGTAGTGGGAGCCTCTGGGTGGTGAGTAGATTCAGACAGGGTGACTTCTCGCATGTGTGATTCATTAGTAATTGGATGCAATAGGGTAAAAATCTTCTCTGACGGCAGTTTAGACCACAGAAGTGCGAGGGCTAACCGTCTGCTGTGAGAACTCTTGGATGGGTGAGGAGCCCACGACACACACACTTTTATTAAGTAACTTGTGGCATACTTCTCTGCCTTTCTTTAGCTCCGCCCACACGAACTGAGACATCCTTGTTCCCTAAAAGGTTGCGTAAACAAAACCTGGCCATGCAGGAACAGGCTGTCCCCACCCAGCCCAGACTGAGCTGATCCAAGTGTAAATGGGCTAAAAGGGGAGACATTGGTCTTTGGGGTGTCTGGTTTCCATCTTGCTCAGTTTGCTGGCTCAGTTCAACAAGGGAAGTTTTTGGATGTGTATATCCTCCGTAGCCTGGCCTGCCAGACTCGTCCTTTGTTTAATTCTGCAGAGAAAGAGTCTGGTAACTCACAGGCATAGAGGCACATGAGGGGCGGGACTAGGCAGCTCAAAAATAACCAATCAGAAAAAGACGGAAATGCCGACTGTACCACGCGACACTGAAGATTTTTAGCTGTAGTCAAAAATGGCATCTGGCAACGGCGCAAACATCTTTTTTTTTTTTTTTTAGAAGAAAGGTGTTTAGCGCTTCTACTTGTGGTTTTAAAGACATTCGAGTCATTTAGAACAGAGGAATGAGCCACCGCGAACTCCGCCGCTGTCTTCGTTGTTTATGAGAAACTGAGCATCGCTGTGTGTGACGCCCGCATAGTCAAAAATGGCATCTGGCGACAGAGCAAACATGATCCATTCATCCCTTAGAGTTTAGAGTTAGTCTTGTTTAAAATTGTTCAGCAATAAATCTTCTTAAACGTTTTAAAGGTGACTCTCTCTTCTCTTATTTCTCAGTTAATTCAAAGTGTTACATAATCCCTGCAATAAAAAGTTCCAATCTTCTGGTTAAAAGGACCCAACGATCCATAAGATTGATTTCAAATTCACTATGGAATCTCATGTCTTATGGTTCATTAAATATGTAAATTAAACCCTTACACCATGTTAATGACAAACTCGACGTTGTGATGTGTGACGTACGCTACTCAGTGCTGATTGGCTCAGTTAGAATTATCACAGGGTGGGGTTATTTGAATAGCAGAGTTCCCAGACCCTTACTCTGTGCAGAAATAAACAGAGGAGTCTGGCAGGCCAGGCTACATCCTCCGGGGGACTTGATGTTCTTGTCCACAGTGGTAATGTGTCTGCTTAAGTCTTCTTCTTCGAGTGTGATTTCTGGCCAAGTGTCATCCACATATCTAAACCAGTGGCTCGGTGCATTTTCCTTTGAGTTCTGTTCTTTTTTCTACTGTATAGTGGGGCAAAAAAAGTTCTCCCACTTAAAAATATGAGAGGCCTGTTTTTCCATCATAGGTGTAACTCAACTATGAGAGGCAAAATGACGAAAATAATCCAGAAAATCACATTGTCTGAATTTTAAAGTATTTATTTGCCAGTTATGGTGGAATTAGTATTTGGTCAACAACAGATGTTCATCTCAATACTTTGTTATGTACCCTTTTAAATACCCAATGACAGAGGTCAAATGTTTTCTGTAAGTCTTCACAAGGTTTTCACATACTGTTGCTAGTATTTTGGCCCATTCCTCCATGCAGATCTCCTCTACAGCGGTGATGTTTGGGGCTGTTGCTGAGCAACATGGACTTTCAACTCCCTCCAAAGATTTTCTATGAAGTTGAGATATGGATACTGGCTAGGCTGCTCCAGGACCATGAAATGCTTCTTAGTAAGCCACTTCTTCACTACTCAGGCAATGTGTTTGGGATCATTGTCATGCTGAAAGACCCAGCCACTTTTCATCTTTAATGCCCTTGCTGATGGAAAGAGGTTTTCACTCAAAATCTGATGATACATGGCCCCATTCACTGCTTTCTTTACACGGATCAGTCATCCTGGTCCCTTTGCAGAAATACAGCCCCAAGGCATGATGTTTCCACCCCCATGCTTTACAGTAAGTGTGGTATTCTTTGGATGCTACTCAACATTATTTTCCCTCCAAACACAACGGGTAGACCTTTTACCAAAAAGTCCTATTTGGGTTTCATCTGACCATATGACATTCTCCCAATCCTCTTCTGGATCATCCAGATGCTCTCTAGCAAACTTCTGATGGGCCTGCACATGCACTGGCTTAAGCAGAGGAGCACCTCTGGCAGGCACAGTAGGATTTCAGTCCTTGGTGGCATAGTATGTTATGGTAAATGACCTGTGCTTTTATAGCACCTTTCTGAGTCTGAAGCCTCCAGTGTGCTTTACAGTGTATCATTCATCCGTTCACGCATTCACACCCTTGTGGTGATGAGCTACAACGTAGCCACACCTGCTCTAGGGCTCACTGTGTTACTGATGGTAGCCTTTGTAACTTTGCTCCCATCTCTTTGCAGGTCATTCACTAGGTACTTCATGTTGTTCTCGGCTCATCATTTTTGTGATGATGTTGACCGCATGAGGTGGGCTCTTGAGTGCCACCTACTGCCGATTCAGTCTTCCCAGCCTGGTGCAGGTCTACAATTCTGTTTCTGGTGTCCATTGACAGCTCTTGGCCATAATGGAGTGTGGAGTGTAACTGTTAGAGGTTGTGGACAGGTGTCTTTTCTACTAAGTTCCAACAGGTGTCATTAATACAGGTAACAAGTGGAGGACAGAAGAAGTTGCATGTCTGTGAAAGCCCAAAATATTTCTTGCTTGTAGGAGACCGAAAAATTATTTTCCACTTTAATTTGCTAAATAATTTTTTTAAAAATCAGACAATGTGATTTTCTGGAATGTTTTTTCTAACTTTATCTCTCATAGTTGAGGTACACCTTTGATGAAAATTACAGGCCCCACTGTATTTTTATAAGTCGGTGTCGGCACAAGATCTGCTCGGGTGCAAAATCGGCTCGGGGTCCGTCGACTGCCGATGACGTCAAAGTAGTTGATTGGCTGAACATGAACCTTACGGAATTACGTAATCACGTTACGTTGTTATCACGTCACGTTGGTCCAGGCAAATCTTTCTGTTGAAAAGATGGACAACTTTTACAAAGAAATCCATCATTACCTCTTTGAAAATACACTTTTAGCATAGAGCTGCATGTATATTAGGGCTGAACGATTAACTGCATGTGCAATTAAATTGCGATGTGACAAAAGGAGATTTTCTGATTGCAAAGGCTGCAATTTGGCAGCGAGTGGTTAGCGCAATGCTAATATACATGGAAAAACCCATAGGAATGCTAATGCTAATATCACCGATTACATTATTACAAATTATGAATTAAACACGTGCCAAATGATTACATTTGGAGTCTAATAGAAAGTAAAACTACATCAATCAAATAAGTACAGACAGGTATTTTAGTAAAGCCAGAAAACTTAACTCCAGAGTTTTGGCTAGCAGCTATGAGCGTAACTGAACTACGCATGGACAAGACGTCAAAAACTAAACACAAAATACTTCAATAAACGGAACACACTTCTTTCCTGCAAATACAATTTCACAGGTGTTGCTAATACCTATGATCCTTCAAGGGATGTGCTCAAAGAGGAGTTCAACATTATGAATACAATATAGTGTTTTATTTTACAAATACCATTATTAACACAAACTTACGTCTTAAGAAACATTATTTTAATAACAAAACTGCTAAATTCTTTCCAACAGTATAGATGTGTGGTGTATTTTGTCCGAGTGGGTTTGCTGTACTTTGACGTCATCGGCAGTCGAAGGACCCCGAGCCGATTTTGCACCAGAGCAGATCCTGTACCGACGCCGGTTTTCAGGTATTTAATGATGCAGGCATATTTAAATTAGACTCTTTCACACGTGTGTGTGCATGTTTATATGCATATATTTAAAATATATATCAATATATGTTTCCTTATATGATGTACACATATTTTTAATACATTTTAAATATATTATCAGAATTATTTAGAGTAATCTATTGTTTAATATAGTACGGTATATTTCTCAATATATTCCAATACTTGGTTTTTTTAGGTAGCTTACACTGAGTTTCACATGCGGGCTGAACATGTAAATATTCTTCAACTCCTATTGCCTACATTAACCGCATAAAGGATATAGACAGGAATCAGTCAGGTCAAAGCCAAACAGCTCAACGTCACATTGAGAGATTTACTTTACTCACACACGTTGGCTTGTGCTGATTTTGTGGCCAGGAGACAGCCGAGTGCATCTTGGCTAGTAGAAGCTAACCGTTATCATTAATGCCTCAATAACATGGCAGACCTCCTTTGGGGTTGAGTTATTTGTGGAGACAAAACACTGATGTAGTTTTCTTTTTACCCAAGAAGGAAGAGTGAACAGAGGCAGCTGAAGACTTTCATTGATGTTAGCCTATCAGAGGCTAACATCATTTGCATATCATGAATATTAATGAGTAAGACTGAAAATCCTGACCTCCTCCACCAACAAACGTTTCCCCCTAAAACAGAAGGGTGAGAGCTTTTTTTCTCCACAGCAACAACTCACAAGGCATTCACTCATTCTAGACACCACAGCAAATTTATTAGAAAACGTAAAAGTAGGACTCTTAAAAAATGTGTTAGCCGCTGAGATTTTTTTTTCATCAGTGGATAATCATAAGGTCATCCCATCAGTTCTTGTCAGTTTAGGTAACATCATTTGAGACTGGGCAGAGGCTGCTTTGCAGAGGGCGCTAATTTGATCACGGGATGAAATGTCACAGCAAACCTCTAATTGAACCTTTGTTATCCCGTTCTGTGCAGAGAAAACATGAGAAAATCATGTCTTTAGTTTAAATAAAAACATGATCACCCTAGTATGGTCCTGGACGCTCAGGAAATCTTGCACAGCCGGACATATATATCGACATCCACACAAATCTTCATGATTGCACACACGTGGACGCTCTTCTTTGTGCCTCCGAGTCTTTTGTCATGAGGTTGTTATTCAATTTGTCTCCCTGATTGTACGCTGTGTGGGTCACATTTCCTCAGGGGGTTGTTAATGGCTTTGTAAATGAAAACACAGAATGTAGGAAGCAGCAGATATTCCAGGAAATGGGGAAAATAGAGTCTGAGCAGAATGAGGGCCCAAGGCTCCATATGGTCTAGGTGAGTGCTCACAGTCAGGGTTTACATGCTAACTGAAATCAGTGAAGGCTTCCTGCATGTGTCACACTGAGGGTTGGAGGAGAAGGACCCAGAATGGCATGAGGCAGGAGAGGATGTAAAATTAAACATCTTTATTAAGATGGTGAGTCCAAAGCAAGCCTAGAGAGGCACGAAAGCCAAAAATCCTAGTAGGGCACAGAGCCAAAAAACCTGGAGATCTAGAGATCTAGAAGGAGTGGGGGACAAAACAACGCCGACACAAACAATGAACCAACAACACTGAGTGGCAGACACAGACAGGCTTATATACACAGAAGGGAGCAATCAGGGAAACCGGTAGCAGGTGTGTGGGGAGTGTGAGCTGAAGGGATCAGGAGAGACTAATTAACTAAATGGGAAAGGAACACATTGTTACAGGAAAAGACTGACTGGAAAAAATAACTATACAGAGAACTAAAGATAAGAGAATTAATAAACCTGAAAACTAGACACCAGAAAAAACATTAAATCTTCTGCTGGGGAAACTAAAGAGAAAGGGACCAATGAGAGAGGATCTATGGGGAGACTAGACTAACTTGGGTGGGATAACTAAGTATAAAGTTATAAGTATAAAGGGGGAAACATGAGGGAAACCTGGAAGGGGCTTGGGACCAAAGGGACACAGAACCTCACTGTAAAAAGAAAAGGTTGATCCAACTTTAAAAAAATGCTTCAGTTGGTAACAAGCAATTTAAGTTTATCCAACTTAAATTATTAGAACAATTTTAATAATTAGGGTTGGATAAACTTAATTAAATTGCTTGTCACCAACTGAAGCAATTCAATTAGGTTGATTAAACTATTCTCTTTTTTCAGTGCTGAGGGGACACCTGGAGGGAGAACCTGGAGGGGGATGCAGACAAGGAGACACATGAGGAACACAAGGAGACACATGAGGGAGACACATAACGCAGACCATGACAGCATGTTATGCCGCGGGATGGTTTATTGACAGAAATTTTAATCGCTGCCCTTCCCCTTAATTCTAACCTTAAAGCAAATTTAGAAAACCATCCAGTCACTGTCACATCAGATGCTGGAAGAACTCATCACACAGCAGAAATGGACTCCCTTTTTGTATGCATTACTCTCTTCTTTTGCCTTGAAACTGCTTGATTTAGATTGCAATGTCTCAGTCTAATTAGTGGCCAACGTATTAATGTAATAGAATGGCCCCCTTATTATATTGTTGTAGCATTTTGATGGAGATAGATCTAGAGAAGAATACAAATTATTTTCCCCTCGCCTGAAGACAACAGATGAAACAAGAAAACTTTGGTGCCTGTGCTAGGCTGTGTTCTGTTGCTCTGGTTTCCTCCGACAGTTCAGAAACATGCCTTTAAAGGGACATTATGGAAGTTTGACAGTCAAAACATGTATAGAAATAATAAATGTCTTCTTCATACATTCTCCTGCAATGCCCTGGTCCTGTAGAATGAGCCCTGGCATTTTTACTGTGATTGCCTGTTTTTCTGTAAAATCACAGAAAAAGAGAGATGCTCGGGTCGAGCAGGCTGCTTCATGCGCGTTCACGCTCAGGCATAGCCCGTAGCATTTGCTATCCGTAGCTTTAGCAGCAGAGAGAGAGGCAGTGCCACTTTGTCGCTGTTCCTAACGCCTAGTGACAAAGCTAGCTACATTTCTGAGGACCCTTAGCTACTTTCTGTAGAACTTTCTTCTAGATATTTCCTGCAAATTAGCAACAAAATAGCCATTTTCACTCCGAACTGTTCTTTGGATTGACGTTGTTTCAGCTGTCATCAAGGATATAAAAGTTACAGATACAAAGAATGTCATTGGCACTTTAGCTCACTTAGTAAGATGTCAAACTCTCATGTAGGAGACCTGGGTTCGATTCTGGGTATGAATAAAGTTTGTTATTTGGGGTTTCTTTTTTACATTAATGGTATATTTTTTTACAGTAATAAGATGCCCAAAATCTTTATTTGAGACTTGCCGAACGGCATTGAATTCACAGATAAAAAAGATGTGGGTTCAACTTTCATTTTGGAACAATTTTTCAAGCAAGGGAAGGGAATGATCTGAGCATGCAGGAGGACTGACCCATCATAAACCTTTGTCGGCTGTGCTGAAGAGAAAGGTACAGAACCAAATTATTTAATTAATTAGCTGTGTGTTGTCCTGTCCTCTGTCCTCAGGGCCACACACACATACACACACACACACACACACACACACACACACACACACACATGCACGTTTGGCCAGCTGATGAGAAAGTGCAGCTGCAGAGACAGAGGGACATTATTTTTATAAATTTGCTGTGTTCTTCTGTCCTAACAGCCACACACACACACACACACACACACACACACACACACACACACACACACACACACACACACACACACACACACGGGACTGTCTCAGCTGTTATTTTCGTTAAGGAGTGTGCACGTACAGCATGCGCGCCTCGTGCACGAGCCTACTATTGAAGCTGTCGTTACGCTTTTGGCCTGAGGGGGCAGTCGCGAGCATAAAAATTCAAAAGTCCGAAAAGTCCCTTTAATGGATGATTCTGAAATAGCAACAGGTCTATGTGTGAGCGGGCTCAGTGTTCTTTTCTGTGTGTTCACTGCGTGATGGATTCTTGGCCTTTGGGAGAAGGAGTCAGTTCTAAACTTTGGTGATCACTAAGCAATGGATGAAATTGAGAGATTATGTTTTTATTAAGAGTATTTTACAAAATATAGTTATTTTTTCTGCAGTGGACAAAAATTCAGGCAATTACTATAGTTCTGATACTGACTCATTTGCTGCGTCAGTGCATTTTTTAGTTCTTTTTGTCAGTATAATTACATATATCATGACAAACATTTCTGCAGTCACAAAACTACTGGGATGCTTTCAAAATGTGATGATTTGCAGCAAGTGAGGACACACCCATCCATAATGTTGGATAATTTCTGCACGCTATGCTTCATGGACGTTTCACAACACTTACACATCCAATGGAAAAGCCTGGTAAGTTCTGATTTCAGCTCTGTGGCCCAGTGCTCCATTTTGCTGGAGAAGACAATGCTTATCGCCAAACTGCTGCTGGATGGTTGAAGGAGTTCCTCACCAGGGAGGCGTCCAGGAGGCATACTAAACAGATGCCCGAGCCACCTCAACTGGCTCCTCTCGATTTGGAGGAGCAGTGGTTCTACTCTGAGGCCCTCCCAGATGGCCAAGCTTCTCACCCTATCTCTTGAGAGCCCAGCCACCCTGCGGAGAAAACTCATTAAGCCCGCTTGTGTCTGTAATCTTGTTCTTTTGGTCACCACCAAAAGCTCATGACCATAGGTGAGGGTAGGAATGAAGATCTACCGTTAAATTGAGAGCTTTGCCTTCCAGCTCAGCTCTCTTTCACCACAACAGGCCAGTAAAAAGCCAGCATCATTGCAGACGCAGCACCAACCTGTCTATCGATTGGTGCAGACCAAGCTCTGACACCGGTCATACATGGACCTAACAGCCTGTATCAGAGAGCCTGGTGCCCAATACTCCAGAAGTACTCCGCACAGGGTTTACCAAGGGACACGGTTGAGTGCCTTCTCCAAATTCACAAAACACATGTAGACTGGTTGGGCAAACTCCCACGCACCCTCCAAGACCCCCCTATGGTTATAGAGCTGGTCCAGTGTTCCATGGCCAGGATGAAATCCAAATTTCTCTTCCTGAATCTGAGGTTCGACAATCAGACGGACCCTTCTCTCCGGAACTCCTGAATAGACCTTACCAGGGAGGCCCAGGAGTGTGATCCCCCTGTAGTTGGAACACACACTGCTGTCCCCCTTTTTAAACAGGGGAACCACCACCCCAGTCTGCCAGTACAGTGGAACTGTCCGCAATGTCCATATGATATTGCAGAGCCACATCAGCCAACACAGCCCCACAACATCCAGAGCCTTAAGGTTCTCTGTGTGAATCTCATCCATCCCCGGAGCTTTGCCACCGAGGACCTTTTTGACAACCTCAGTGACCTCAGTCCTAGAGATTCGAGAGTCTAACTCAAAATCTCTGGACTCTGCTTCCTCACTGGAAGATGTGCTGATGGTACTGTGGAGGTCTTCGCAATACTCCATCCACCGATCCACAACGTCCCGAGTTATGGTTAGCAGTACACCACCCCAACTATAAACAGTTTTCCCTTTCTGAGGCGCTGGATGGTGGACCAGAATCTCCTCGAAGCCGTATGGAAGTCTTGCTCCATGGTCTCATCGAACTCCTCCAATGCCTGGGTTTTTGCCTTGGCGACCACCCATGCCGCGTTCCGCTTGGACTGCGGGTACCCGTCAACTGCCTCTGGAGTCCCACAGACCAAAAAGACCTGATTGGACTCATTCTTCAGCTTGACAGCATCCCTAACCGCCGGTGTCCACCAGTGGGTTTGGGGTTGCCGCCACAACAGGCATTGACAACCTTGTGGCCACAGCTCTGGTTGGAACAATGAAGGCACGGAACAGGGCCTATTTGGATGTCCATATGTGCTCTTGTCACCAGGATACCCTAGGCCGCAGCTAGATGATTTATTTTGTTGTCATTTTATCTGATCTGCGGCCGCACGTCTTGGACACTCAGGTAAAGAGGGGGGCGGAGCTGTCAACTGGCCACTACCTGGTGGTGATTTGGTTTCGATGGTGGGGGAGGATGCCGGTCAGACTTGGCAGGCCCAAAAGTATTGTGAGGGTCTGGTGGGAATGCCTGGCTGGGTCTCCTGTCAGAAGTAGCTTCAATTCCCACCTCCAACAGAACTTCCAAAAAATTCTGGGGAAGGATGTTAGGTAATACTTTTATTATTGGCTGTTCTGAAGCTAAACTGAGTCCACTCCTCGGGCTGAAAAACAAATGTTCTCAGGATGCTTGACGTTAGCAGGACACAGGACTGATGGGAAATCTCAACCTTTCTTCTTGAAACAATCTTATTTTCTGGATGCTCTGATTAGAAAGGAAATCCAAAAGAGAAATTTTCTACTTGTGAATTTTAAAGTCTAGATATGACCTTTAACCTCCTCCAAATTGTTGGGCAGCAGCAGGGGTTTTATTTTTAATGTCTCAATGGTATTGTGTAAACACACACCAGTATGCTGCTTAGTTTTTATTATATAGTTTTTCCATTTTGGCTTTGGTTTTGTTTAATAAAAATTATTCTGTGATTTTCCAATGACTAGCTATTTAGTGTACATTAAGTTGGGGATACTATCATTTCTGTCAAACTGTTTCTTTGGCAATTTTCCACTGGGTTAGATGAACGAAAAGTAAACTAATTGTTTCTTTGTGATAAGCTAACCAATTTTTTAAGCTGTTATTGCAAATCTCCAAACTAGCTAGGTTTTGAATGCAAACACCACCTCTAACCTTGGGTATCTTACCTGGATCGAAACCGGAAACCCACTTTGCTGGAGGAAACGAGATCACGCTTTTGGACCTGACATTTGCATTTGACACAGTCGACCATGATATTCATATCTCTCAGCTGGAGCAGTGGGTGGGCACCACCGGATCAGCGCATTAGTGGGTCAGGTCCTACCTCTCTGAGAGAAGTTTTTCGGTCAGGATTGGTGACTCGTCTTCCTCATGTGCTGAACTGCCCTGGGGGGTTACTGAAGGCTCCATTCTTGGCCCTCTTTTATTTTGTCTTTATCTTCTGCCACTGGGAGTAATTTTTCAGAAGCACAATATTAGTTTTCATTTGTACGCTGATGACTGCCAGGTTTATTTCTCCTGAAGCAGGGTTAGGGTGCCCCTCTGACGTCAGGTCCTAGATGGAACTTAACTACCTGGTCTTCAATGAACAGAAGATTGAAGTTATCATGTTTAGGCTTAATAGCCGACATGCCCCATCCCCCCAATGGGTTGATCTCTCTTCACTGAAGAGAGATATGAGAAGCCCATTATCACCAACCTGGGGTAAAGATAGATGCTGCTTAAAAGTTAGTCAGGAGAATGGAGTTGTTATGTCCTGCTTTTTTCACCTACGCCGTCTGTCTAAGATTAAGCCCTTTCTGTCAAAGTCCCACCTTGAAACAGTGGTTCATGCTTTTATAACGACCAGAGTGGACTACTGCAACTCGCTCTATGCAGGAATCAGCCAGGAGTCCATTTATAGACTCCAGCTGGTTCAAATTCAAATTCATATTCAAATTCATATTCAAAAAAACTTTAATCGTCCCCGAGGGGCAATTGTTTCAGTACAGAAGAATTGGTACTGTGGTCATTTGCAACAAGAGTCGCGCTACCATTAATTAGATGAAAAGGGGATCACATGAGGATAAATTGGGGGAGGGAAAAAAAGGCATACCAGAGTTACTCCCGGCAGGGCGTAGCTTTACTATGCAAAAAAAAAAAATGCCTCAAACATATAAGCACAAACATCAACAATTCACAACATGAGACACCGAGAGGAAGGCAAGAGGAAGGCAAGAGGAAGGCGAGGGGGGGCTGGGATCCTGTTTCCCCAGCGAGAGCAGCTCTATGGCGCTCAGCCACTGTAGCCACAGGTGGGAGGGAGATCTTGGGAGGAGCGCAGAGCACATTGATACCTGCAGGTTGATGACCTCGCCAGGCTGAAGTCCACCGATCCGAAGGCGGGGGGTGGGGGGGTGGGGTCGGGTTTTCACAGCAGGGGTTCAGAACGCAGCTATCAGATTTTTAACCATAACAAAAAAAGAGTACTCCTATTTTGGCTTCACTTCACTGGCTCCCGATTCGTTTATATTTAAATAAATTCGTTTTAAAATTATTTTATTTGTTTTAAGTCTTTTAATGACAGCACTCCTTTGTCTGAGCTCTTGCAGCCTCATGTCCCATCTCACTCTCTCAGATCCGCAGATCAGCTGCTGTTGGTCATTCCAAGGTCAAAAATGAAAAAAATAAAATAAAAATGTTTAGCTTTTTCTTTAATTAGCCTGCATTTGCTTTTATTGTTGTCATGATATTTGTTATGTTTATTTTTAGTGTTCAGCACTTTGGTCAATCTTTGTGTTGTTTTAAGGTGCTTTATAAATAAATTGCTTGCTTGCTAAACACCAGTCGCTATTTTCTTGGTCCAAACGTCTCCCGCTGTTCGTGACTTCAAACGGTAGTTTTCTTTTTGGGATTCTGGTAGTTTGTCCTCAAGTTGAAGCGGTAGCAAATGGCTGTTTCTCCTTCTCTGATATTACTGAGCAGAGAACATCTCACACCAGTGGTGTTCTGTTGCTAAAAGCATAATGAGTGGATGACCCAGGAAAGTGCAGCAGTTTGGAAATAATAACAACCGGATGGTCCAATGGTTGCTTTCAGTCCAAAACGTATTATTGGCGGAGGTTTTAAAACAAATAAGAGAAACCCTTTATTCATTTGTTGCCTTTTTTTTTATTCTCCACAACATAGCTATGCTATGTTAGAACATTGTTAAGAGGCATGAAACAATGTTTTAAGATTATCCATCCATTGTCCGAACCCGCTTTGTCCACGTAGGGTCGCGAGGGGCATGTGCCTATCTCCAACGGTCAACGGGCAATCAGGCAGGGTACACCCTGGACAGAGAGCCAGTCCATTGCAGGACAACACAGAGACACACAGGACAAACAACCATGCACACACACACCTAAGGACATTTTAGACAGACCAATCAACCTAACAGTCCTGTTTTTGGACTGTGGGAGGAAGCCGGAGAACCCGGAGAGAACCCACGCATGCACAGGAAGAACACGCTAACTCCATGCAGAAAGATCCCAGGGTGGGAAGCGAACCCAGGACCTTCTTGCTGCAAGGCAACAGCTCTAACCACTGTGCCACCGTGCAGCCCTGTTTTAAGATTGTTTGTTTTCAAAATTTGCTGTAGCAGCTTTAAGAATCCAAACCGGTTGTTAGCTTGTATGTTATGCAAATAAGCATCACTGGTTTCTTCTGCTTCTGTCTGCAACATGCTGAGTTTCAACTTTTCTCATTAAATATAAATGAACTACAAAATGCTCTACAGACCAGTGTTTTATCAAAATAAAAATATGTATGTAGCGTATATTACATCTTGTTTAAAATTTTGTTGTAGTGGGGGAGCATTAACACAATTATTGTTGGGCAAAAACCACACATGTGGTCATAGCAGTCAGAAGTTCTCTCAGTACTTTCAGTGTCTAATATTAAGATCATATCAATGTAAAACGAGTTGTTTTAAAACGCCTTTGGTATTCTGCTAGTTTGTGGTTTCTGCCTCTGATCTCCCCTGGAACAATACAGTACTTTCAGCAGTCAGGCGTTTAGTGATATCACCCTGTAAGACTGCATTAATCTGTGTGATGAAGTGTGTAGGCCGCATGTCTCATCCTACACCATCAACTCGATGAGCGTGAAAAGAATGTCAGCCGCGGAGGCCCGGAGCCTTCACTGTGACAGACAGCTCAACAGCCATGATGACAAAACTGTTACACGAACTGAATCACTCGATGAAACTTAAAGACGGACCAGGAGCGCTGGCTTCAGCGTCCCTGGAAAGGTTTGACGTGTGCAGAGCGAGGGTGTCATGGGAGGAAAAAGGGGAAATAGGACAGAAACTGAAGAACAAAACTATTTTTTCTCTGTCGCCTTTTAAACTGAGTTTAGTGCATCCACTACAGCACATAGCAAGTGTCTGCTGGTACGCTGGATTTAAACGCAGCAGAGAATGAGCCAATACAACAACAAGGCGTATCGCTCACCCAAGCGTCCTTAGTGAGAAAGAAACAAAGCAAAAATAAATAACATGGAAAAATGGTAAATGGCCGTATTTGATGTAGCGCCTTCTAGAGTCCTGGAACCTCCAAGGCGCTTTATAACACAATCAGTCATTCACCCATTCACACACACATTCAGACCCTGGTGGTGATGAGCTACAATGTAGCCACAGCTGCCCTGGGGCATGCTGACCCTTACTGCTGTAATGTCCAGAAAGGGTCAGTTTCCACCTACATAGTGACCCACACAACGTCCGGTCACCTACAGACATAACTCCACTATCTGAGTGGAGCTTCTGGTATTCTGTCTTCTAAAGCCCAGAAGATTCAGTCCTTGTTGACATTTCAGGGGAAACAAGACGTCAGCCTGTGTTCCCAAACAAAGCTTTCTTTTGATAAGACTGCAGGACTACTCACTCTCATGAAAGATGAACTTTTACAACTCATAAGTTAAATAATCATTAAATAAACATATGGATGAAATAACAAATGTCATATGAATAATAATATTAACGTTTGAATAATCTG
Organism: Nothobranchius furzeri; assembly: GCF_043380555.1. NCBI lineage: Eukaryota > Metazoa > Chordata > Actinopteri > Cyprinodontiformes > Nothobranchiidae > Nothobranchius > Nothobranchius furzeri. The sequence goes on from NC_091755.1 coordinate 39,487,761, forward strand.
TGCCTAATTCAATGAAGTTTAAATGAATTTTAATATTACAATGAAACATTTTGATGTTGTGATTAGTTATGTTTGGTTTAAAGAGTGAATCAGTATCTACACTCATACACAATGTGCATAAGATATAAATTAAAGTTAACATCACTGCACATAGATATTTTCTTATCCACAAATCAGAGCATCTTTTGTAAAAGACGTGTGTTCTGAGGTTTGTTTTAGTGATGTGTCGGTCGCGAACGAACCGGCTCTAAGAGCCGGCTCTTTGAAGTGAACGAAGGGAGCCGGCTCGTCATTGGGAGCCGGCTCCCCCCCCCCCCCCCCCACCTTGGTGAACGCTACAGGCGATTGGTCAACATGTGTAGCTGCGTGTCCAGACTGTCCACACACAAAGCAGTAGGGTGGGGAAGAGGGAGGATCATACTCAGACACACAGCAGAGCACATGTGGGAATGAGGAGGAGGAAAAAGTCGAGCGAAAAGGAGGAGAGTGCGACGAAGACGATGAGAAAATGAGCGCCAGCAGTCGGAAAGTTGAGATTTCTTAAAGTGTTCAGTTATTAAATCCATACAAATGAAAAATATTTGATATATTGCTTTTTTTACATTAGTAAATCATTTTACATATAGTTTTGCATTATTTTGGTTATAAATGTACTCTACGCAACAGAAAATCTGAGGAGCCACTTGGGAGCCGAAAGAGCCGGCTCTTTTTGGTGAGCTGAGCTCTAAAAAGAGCCGGAATTCCCCATCACTAGTTTGTTTGTTGACACCTCTTAACCTCTTTTGTCCTGATTGGCCATGCAATCATAATATGGGAATATTAAAACAGAATCAGTTAGTTTTTGAGCAGAACTCCGGACTGGCCACCGGGGGAAAACTTTCTAACCACGGCATCTCTTGACAAGCTGTCAAAATGTGCTACACGCTACAACTGACACAGAAACTTGCTCCTTCAGAACAAAACCGACACAGCTAAGACTCCTTCGGAGACCATCCATCTTAAGCCTGATTCATGCGTCTCCGTCTGCGTCGGTGCGGAGACACGCAACGTCCTTGCGGGCCTGCTGGAGAGCTCCGCAAGGACGGACGGAGTCGAGCTCTCTTTTCTAAACATCCGTCCGTCAAGACGGACAACGCAAGCTTGTGATTGGTCAGGATGCCGCTGTCGTCTACACCGCCGGCATTGCGCCCTCAAAAACATAAAGAGAGCCGAGGATAACTAGCGGCAGACATGGAGAAGCTTGAAGAATACCTCGCGAAAAAACTCTAAAAACATGAATGTTTAATTCCCCCGTGACTGGAGGAGTGAAAAGATGTGCAGCAAGCGTTTTACTGGTGGACGGAAATGACAGGAAACGTGGGTTTAGAGATGGCGAGCGCATGAAGAGGTGGAGGAGGATGAGAGACAAATATGTCCGTGTTAAAAAGTCTCTTATATATAAAAACCACAATATAAACACACTATCTTGGACCGGATACATGACAGGATACCACAGAACAGCGCCACGCCCTCTGTTGTCCTGGCGCGGAATTGCTTTGCAACACTCTCCAGGAGACGGAGAAGTATGAGAGCAAAACGCTTCCGTCAATCCGTGCGAGTCCGTCCCTTGCGGAGCTGACGGAGAAGCATAAACCAGGCTTTAGACGCAACCAACTTGTTTGTTGTGACCTGGGAGCAACTCGAGACCGGTCTAGTGGTACTGCGGTTGATCCTGTGGACTTCGGTACCAGGGGGTCTACACAGATTCCCGACATTTACCACGGGGGATAACTGGGTACGTAGGCATGACAAGGTTGCGTCTGATGCCGTTTTGATAAGAACCAACTTTGTCAGTTTAATGCAAACCAATTTCTTTTCACACCCAGAACATAGTTTGTTCTAGATACAAGGTTCTGATAAACACACACCATTCCATCATCATACATCACATCCCATCCACTTATATTCATCCATCACATTCATCTTATTTAACTTGTCTTGTTTTCACTTTGGTTAAAAAATAAATTTCTTACTTTTTATAAACCTGATTCAGAAGTAATACGAAGTGTATTTGATCCCTGAAAATGCAAAGAATCCCTGAGTCTTCTGTTTAAACATTCAAAGACCAATAAGGTTGATATCCTATATTTATATAGAATATCACATCTTATAGAGCTCCGGGCCCCACGTGACTCTCAGTTATTGGACGCCATTTTGGCATGCAAAAAAGGTAAACAAACACGGATGTAACCATGAAAATGAACGGGATCCGCTTGGATTTTACTTCGTCGGAGTTTACTTCACACTTTAAAACAAAGAAATCGTTTTATATAGTCAGAAATTAAATAGACTAAACATCTCCGACCCTTACCGTGCCCCTGGGATACTTTTTAAAAACGCCAGAAGCTGTCGGAGCGGACTTCTTACCGGCACAACACCGGACCTGGCCGGGGGAACCCCTTGGGGTTCCCCCGGCCGGAGGAGCTGGGGAGAAGGTCTGGGACTCTCGACTCTACTGCCCGCTCCGACGCCAGAAGCTGTCGGAGCGGGCTTCTTACCGGCACAACACCGGACCTGGCCGGGGAACCCCTTGGGATTTACCCGGAGGAGCTGGCTCCGTCGGCTGGGGAGAGGGAAGTCACGCTACTGCCCCCGCAACCCGACTCCGGATACGCGGATGAAAATGGATGGATGGACGGACAAATAACAGATTTACACGTAAGTAGTCTCGGTGAGACAGATAATAGCAATCCAAAGTGCTTTTTATGTGTGATCTGACAATTGATCAACCATTGCTTAAAAATTAAATACAGCTTAGCCGGTTAATTGCTGTGATCATAAAACACGGAAACGGCAGCACGCAGAACTCATGAGGCAACGTTTTACGTGATGTTTACTTGTTGTTATGAGTAATAAGACAGAAAAAGCCACGCCAAAATAAGTTTAGGAAGCCCACTAAGAATCATAATAAAAGCATTTAAAATAAATACCATACACAGTTGAGGAAACGTTGGTTTAAGTACCTGATATGAAGCGGTCGCTGCATAAGTGAAAACCTTTACTCTCGGGATCCCACAGTTTCATTTTACCCCGGTCACTAGCGCGTTTTATTACAATGATCCATCGTTTGCGGCGCTCCGGATCTTGGGGAATCCTGTAGATGGCTCATTCCTAATGTCGTCCGCGTCTGTTCTGCATCCTGGGGCACAACAGGAATCTACCATATTTCCCGTTTGATTGAGTTTTCTGACAATAACAAATAGTCCAGCTGCCGGCTTCTGCATGCCAATATGGCACCGTTTCGATTTGAACTGTTGCATGCCGGGAGAAGTGACGTCAACTCCCGGAGCTCTATAGGTCATAAGTAAGGGTAATATATTAAGCTTAAAAGCAACAACGTTTACCCCTCCACACTTCACACTGGAAGCAAAAGTTGCGTGAAACGACAAAGCTTCAAATAGAATCCATTAAAGTCTATGGAGTGTAACAAACCAGCCGCGCCGCTAAAAATAGGATCGGGTTCTGTTTTTTTCCACGTGCTGCTTCTGGGATACATCAATTACCGCAGCTGACATAGGCTAGACAGGAAATCACACACGGTTTCAGTGTAAAATTCCTGGTAATTTTCAAAACAAAAGTATTGCAGCGATTTTATTTGATATATACGAAGCTTACATGTGACCTGACAGCTTATTTACTCAAAGCATTGTTCCAGAATTGCGGTGGTTTGTTTTTTATGTCTTTAATCCTGGCGGTGGAGAGGAACAACATCATATATGACATCAAACGTGATTTCTTTCTTTTTGGTTTAATGGCGGATTGCGTAAACAAACTGTAAAATTTGAAGTCTCGAGGGATTTTGTAATCTCGCGAGGTGAGCGAGGAGCACAGCAGAGAACCCGCTTTGCTGCTGAGACTCTCGCAGTGTGCACTTCAGTGCAGTGAGTGTCGCGAGTAAACCGTTCCGCGCCGCTTTTGCTTCCAGTGTGCAGAAGGCGTGACAGGCTGCCGCACACAGACGCCAGTGGTCCCTCTGACCACCACCAGCATTTTTACCAGCTTTCTATCATCACACAGTGAATTTCTCCTGTAGCGTCATGAATGGCCTCTAATTTGTGACAAAGGTCACATTTTCCCAGCTGGGTCAAGCTGGGTCGTTCTGTAACTTTGCCCCACAGATTAACCGCCAGGAGCCGTGATGTCGGCTGAAACACCATCTTTATCTGCTGCTGTTCCATCCCAAGATGGACACTTCAAGATGTTCACAATAATAATTTTAAATAATATTTTTAATAAACTCTTGACTTTATTACTGTTATTACAACCATCATAAATAATCTCTTGGTTCAGTATAAATTTATCTTAATTACTGAAATGACTTATTATGCTTTGGGTAATAAAATAATTATTTATGATAATCCATAGTGTGCGTTCAGTAAACCAGAAGGCCATTTTGCACGTTTAACCACCTCACACAGAGGGTATCCAGGGTAATGGGTAAAAACACCTCACATGTCTTTATTTCATGACCAAGCTTTCTGACACCGAGAGGGCGTGTTCTGAGGGTTCTGTTAAAACCAAATCCCGCAGCAAACAGTTCAGTTCTTGAACCATACCAGGAGAAGAGGGACGGCCGCCCAAATCTCTACTAAGCATTCTGTCACGCCGATAGACTTGTTTCGAATAAACGCAGCTGTAACCAGCTGGCGCAAAAACTCCTTCAGAGTTAAGCCAGACGCTCGACACCGTGTACCCTGCGGCATCTCTGGACCAGAGGATCGGTTCTACTCGGGTCTTCTCTACCGGACCGAGTACCCCTGAGGCTGACAACATCCTCCTTGACCTCCGGATCCACACAGAGGGTCGTCTTGCTGGGTGAGGTAGCACACAGATGGTGTCTGATGCTGTTCTTTCTAAGAAACGACTCAGTTAGCTGCAAAACCAACTTTTCACCCAGAAACGCTTCTCTCGCTGAAAGAAACCCTCTGAGGTTCATTCATGCATCCAAAAGCTCGCATTTCATTTTAGTTTCCATTCAGTCACAGGTTTGCTTTTAAAAACAAGTTTTAATATCAAAGCTGTTAAAAATTGTCATTTCTAAATTGTCATTTTTAAAAGTGTTAGTAATAAATTATTAACTTTTAAAAACTCTGACTCTTCCTTGAAATGAAACACAGAAATGGTATATATACTTTTGGTTATTGAAAAAGCAAAGATTCCTTTAAAATTCTGATTAAATAAATAAACTTTTGCTATTAGATTTAATTATCTTAAATTAAACATTAATCTTTGGATTAAAAATAGACCAAGCTCATTTGCATATGAACTTCTATCGAATATATAATGTCCTAGATATTTATATATGATAGAAGCTTCATTTGTTAACTTGTTTGGATCTTTTCTCAGGATCTAACCAAACTGATAGCAAACAGTGTTAAATCCTAGTATGTAGTTAACCACGTTACACTCCCAACAGACTTATTAATTGAACTTCTGGGGTGCTGGAAAAAGTTCCCCTGAGGTGCAGCTAAACAGTCAACCATGTTTGGTTGCTAGGGAGAACTGGCAGAACTTTGTCCAATCAGCATAGCTAAATTTTATGCCTCTGGGGCACTGGCCAATCAGCGCCCCTGCATTAATTGCCACGAAGTACATTTAGCCGGTGTTTCACATCTGGTGGAAAGTAGGTATTAGACTGTATCGTCACAAGTGTGAAAAAAGTGATGTGCAGTAAATACTTTGTGGATTCGCTTCATCTATCTGTGAATAAGATTCAAGAAACAGATCTTAAGGGCCATTCCCATCTGTACCTGGTCGACCCTGCCCGGGTAGCTCCAGTCGGCCCCAGCCTGGCCCGGTTGATTCCACACATCCTTGCTTAGGTATGCAAGGAATGCAGTCAGAGACATTTTCAGCTTCTAGGTAATCAGCACAATAATGAATGACAATGAATTTAGCATGGCTTAAGCCCATGTGGGCTGATTCTACCCACCAATCAAAGGCTTGCTCTAATGGAAGGTGTGAATTTGCTGACTGATAAGCCGGCTTATCAGTCAGCACTGGGTGTGTTGGCCCTGATCAGCCTGAAGCAGACCACCTCAGAAAGAGAGCTGAAAAAACAGTCTCGTTGAACCCTGTGTCACGTTTCGGAGGGATGTTAGAACCCAAAATGCAGAACCCAGAATGACACGAGGCAGGAGTGGATATGAAGAAAACAATAATTTTATTGTAGGATAAACAAAATTAAATCCAAAAAACGGCAGGGAGCCAAAATCCAAAAATCCAGAACATGAGAACCAAAGCCAACTTAGAGCACAAACTGGGGACGGGACAGGAAGCTCACACAGAGCACCAAAACAACACTGAACAAAAAAACAATGGACCGACAAGACACTGAGACAAGACAGGGCTTAAATAAACTGGGGCATGATGGGAGGCAGATGAGCTGCAGGTGTGTGGGGAGAGGACCAGGTGAAAGCAATACTTAATCAGGGAGGGAACTCACATGACCTAAGAAAAAATCTAAAAACAAGAAAAGCAACCACATAACTAATATTCTAAAGGGAAGGAGAACTACAAAGACTGGTGGGACAAAACATATAAAAGAGACTAATAAAATGAAAAGCTGAAACTATAAACACTGCAGAGGGATGACTGGAGAAGACTAAAGCTTGGTTTATGCTTGACGCGTTTACTTTCCGCTTGGTGATGCGGCTCGCGGATGGAACGCGCTTCACAACTTGCAGTGTTTATGGTTCGTGCGGCTCGTCTCTGCGGTGAGCCAATATTCTCCCAAACTGTAGGGGGCAGCATGGAGCTCTACGGCATGCATCCAACACTACACCATAGTAGAAGTAGAAATTACTTTTTACAACATGGCATTCCAGCATTTTTAACAGCGTCCTCGTCTTTTCCGACAGTGCGAGCTATTTCTCTCCAAGAATTATTAACAACATGTTGATCACGGTGATCTCTGAGAGCTGAATCATACAAATGTCTGTATTTACGAACCTCTGCCATACTAGTTCTTGCCGGTCCGCCATGTTTTTCTGCGTCCGACCGTCCGCGTGGTTAGAAATTTTCCTAGGTGCGCGTTGCAGAAATTTTGGGCCGTGCAGAGGGGCGGTGGAGGGGCGTGGTTGTTAAAATGACGCGATTTTGCCGCGCGGAGCCGTGCGGACCTCGCGGATGCGTCAAGCATAAACCAACCTTAAAGGAACACAGGACCTGAGAGATATATTTGGAAGGCTGAAGACCAGGGGACAAATGAGGAACACAAAGAGACACAAATGAGACGCAGACAAAGCACACATGAGGGCGCTATGAAACATAAAAGGAGAACCTGGAGTGGGAACTGGAGGGGCTGCGGAACAAAGGGACACAGAACATGACACCCTGAAAAAAGGCAGGCCACCAAGATATGTAAGCAAGCTATACTGTCCGGGCCGGGCCGACCAGGTACAGATGGGAATGGCCCATAAGTGCCCAGCATGCCATCTCTGAGTTCATGAACCTCACAGCCTCAGCTGCTCCTGCTGTCGGGTCTGTCAATCTGGTCGTCCTCAAGCTTGATGGAAGTTAGGTAAATAGTTTATGTTCTGTCTAGGTTTTGCTCTGGTTCTGCATCTTCTGATGTGAATGTCCCTGAGCGAAGTGAAGGGAATTGAACTGGTGCAGAACTAAAGCAGCACTACTCCATAATCTTCCCCATCTACCTACTCCCCTCTGCACCATCAGTGATAGATATTCAGTGGTTTTATTTGAACATTTCTTTAAAAAGAACGTCCAAGCGTTGAGCAGAAATTTAAACAGAAATGAGAGTTCGATAACAACATGTCACATCAATGCTGATGGCACATCAAATTACAGAGACGCAGCATTCCTTTCATATCGTGAAACGTATGTGCATACTGGACTTCTAACTCAATGGTTCTTTAGAGCTTTCGGCCTCAAGTCTGTTTTTATCTGTTTCCGTCACCAAAAATACAAATGCACGCAACAATGGCAGAGTATTAGTGTTCATCCAGTTTAATTTTTTTGGGCTGAGTCTTTATGGAGTAATTGTGACATCTTACTGTGTCTATGCTTTTTGCCAATGAGGGGTAGAGGCGCTTCATCTCTTTAGCCTGTAAAGCAATGACAGCTTGTTGTGAATTAAGCCAAAAAATCAATGACTGCAGGGTGGAGCTTAATTTAGTGCATCCATGTATGTTGGTGATATTTTAAAAACGAGCAGCAACAAGTGTTTGGGATAAATTTTCTGCTCTTTGAAACGAGAAACCAACAGCAGACCTGATGAAGACACCTGCTGTGGATCTCACTGTTGTGTTGTTGGGGCCCTAAAGGGCAAGTGGAATAAAACTCTCTAAGGCTCGCCCCACAATTCTCACTTGGGGCCTGATGCCTTAATCAATAAACCAATGTTCGTTCAATAGCTCAGCAGAGGCTGTTGCCCACTGTGACGGTCTAAGAAAGACAGATTTCTATTTACGGCAATCCACTTGTGAGGCCAGATCATTGTTTCAGCTGGTTTCACATTATATTATGGAAAGCTTGAGTTGTAGTAATTAATTATTATGCTATACAATATGTACACTGAAATACTGTACAGACCAATCCATACAACGGTTCATGAAATATTTGCTAACAAACAAGCGGAACTTTAATTTGAATGTGTGGCATCATACAGATGCTAGAATATCATCACAAAGTTGGTTTATTTCAGTAATTCCATTCAAAAAGTGAAACTTGTATGTTAGATTCATTATTAAACACAGACCGATATATTTCAAATGTCTATTTATTTCATTTTGATGATTATACCTGACAGCTAATGAAAGTCCCAAAATCCACTATCAGAGCAACATGGGCTCTCATAACACTTGAGCAGCGCCACAGACTGATGGACTCCATGCCACGCCACATTGCTGCAGTAATCCAGGCCAAAGGAGCCACAACTACATATTGAGTTCTGTACATGCTCATACTTTTCATGTTCATACTTTTAAGTCGGCCAACATTTCTAAAATTATAATTTTTACATTAGTCCTAATTGAAGTTCTAATATTCTGAGATACTGAATTTGGGATTTTCATTAGTTGTCAGTTATAATCATCAAAATTAAAGAAATAAACCTTTGAAATATATCAGTCTCTGTGCCATGAATGAATCTAATACACTGGTTTTACTTTTTGAACGGGATTACTGAAATAAATCAACGTTGTCCTGATATTCTAATTTTATAACAAGCACCTGAATATGCTGAATAGTTGATGAGTCAAACGGTTAAATAAAAAGCGTAAAACAAAAATCTACATGTAAAATAAATACATGCATCACACTAAAACTAGAAGGGATGGATTCCTAACAGGATTTGCAGAAAACCAAACACCAATTAAAAGCACAAAAGAGACAATAAAAGGGAACAGCATTAGCGTGGATCCGACAAAAGCTACTGCAAGTTGACAAAAAGTAAATTACATTTGAATAAAAAATGGTCGGGATGTTTTACAGCCTGAGGCAGCAACAGGAAGAAGCACATATTAGAAATGACTCAATCTCCTATGTTTTTAATATTAATAACAGCATTTTGTACGATCCCCCTAGCAGGGGGCACAGAAGAGAGGTAACAGACAGGTGACAGAGTCCTGCTGCCTGGATCATGTCCAGGAGGAACATTTCTATCCATTATTCATGGACATGGCTCTATCCATTGAACTTCTACATATGTTCAGCCAGGGAGATCGTAACGTTGTCTAAAATTAGCTCCTGGAGGCATTTCTTCTTCCCCTGAGAGGTTTCGAATTAAGGCAAGGTTCCATTTTCGTTCATAATGCTGTTCTCAGAGAGGCTAATCTGTATTCAAGCCATGACGTTTATCTTTTGAGCATTCATTTTAATGAAAAATGTGTTCCAGGTGGGTTATCATTATTTCTGCCTCCTACCGTTCAGGAGAAAAACGAAAAGCCTCCCCTCGTGTTCAGGTGGTAACGGTAAGCTACACAAATGTTCCAAAAGGTGCAGAATTGTGCTTGTTTTTGTTATTTTAATGAGTGTGGTCACACTAGCACAAGCCTTTGAGGACCAGTGTTTGGTCGTGCCATGACAGCTGAGATGGACGCTTTTCAGTGTGTTATCTCACACAGCAGGAGCGGGCCGTCTCCTGTGGTCTACAGTGAAAGGTTGTATCAATAAAATGCCAAGGCAGTAGAAAGTGGGTATGAATTATTGAAAGGCACAGCGGTTCGGCTAATCTCCACAGCACGGTTAATTTGATGTTCTTGTTTTTCTGTTTAGGATTCAACCTGCAATGCACCACCCGTTCCCGCAAATATCACCGGCGCCGGCTGTGCGAGCCAGCGGGAACTTAAATGATCTGCAGATGCTAATGTCCTCCTCTGGCCAAGGTGTAGCCTAATAAACCTGGAGATGAGACAAGCTCGAGAGGAATGATGTGATCAAAAATAAGCTCCGTCAATTCAGGCCCACACACCTGAAGCTGTGGCTGATAATGAGAGAGGATTAGAAATGAGGTGGTTAGCTTGGAGGAGGGGTGAAAGGTGTGTTTGGCCGTTTAGGGGCAACACGGGCTAAAGGAATGAGCTTTGTAACCTCTATCAGGGCTATGGAGTTAATATCAATATCGGAGACAGGAGCCTGATCTGCAGGAAATGTTCACTCAGCAGACTCAGACACTGATCAGAGCTTTTATTTATCTGGTTTAATACAATTGTTGCTTCTATCAGGTGAGCAGAGTTAAGCTTGATCGGAACACAATCAGAGTGCTCTGTATGCAAATATTAGGTCGTTATTATCTTTCCGCCACATCAGGAGGAGGGAATTGAAGCCCCGAGGCTTTCTAATCATTTGTTTTCATTTCATCATAATCAGTGTATGCTGCTGAGGAGTTACTCCGCTGCTGCAGCATAACACACACACACACACACACACACGCAGAATTTATTTTTTTATTTTTTTGAGGGGGATGTTAGGTAATTAGAATGCAAAATAAATGATATTATTATTTCTAAAGTAATAATACATCAAATGTTTTCTCAGTGTTTTCCCTAGAAAATTTCCCAGCCGAGGCGCGGGGTGGTGGGGTAGGGGGGGCGGGTTACATTCGCCAACTGTTTTGCTGCCGTGAGAGCGCGGAAGGTGGTAATAGTGCACGTAACATTTCGGTGTCGGCCGTGTGCGTGTGTGGGGGGGGGCAGGCCCCCACAATGCGGCTCAAAAATTGAGGCCAACCCGGAAGTACCAAAAATTGCTGTTCCGCCCTCATCCACTAGGGGCTGGTGTCAGAAGCGAGCAAATCCTCATTGACTCCCATGTTAAAAATACCAATTTCACAGCAGAAATAAACATGTTTACAGCCTGGTACCAAAACATGTTTTTGGTTTAAATTATCTAGTTTACACTCATGACAACTCTGAGGGGGGTGAATTTTTGTCTCACTCTTCTGTTTAAGTGTATTAAAAGCCTAAAATTCTGTATAATTAATGAGCATCAGACCCACGTGACCACAGAGCTAGCTCCGTGGAAAGGCCTCAATAGAGCCTCAGTCTGGCCTGGAAACTGCTCCGGGATTTTGAGTCTCTGTGTGTGTATTCTTGTTTGGATATTATTTGTGCAATTGTTGGACAAAATGACTTGCTGTGGCATTAATTGCACTAATAGAGCGTCCAAGGAGTCTCCACTTCATTTTTTTCGGTAAGTAAAATTATATGTATGTATTTTAGGTCACTGCCGAGCTGAGCTTAGATTTTAACATGTACTGTTTAACCATGAAATTTAAATGTAATAGGGTAAAACCCAGTGCATTTAACATAATGCTGCACTTAAGAAAATGGGTTGAAATATAACATGTTGGTGGAGCTGAGTTCCTACTATCGGCTTGTGGAGCTCTCGGGAGACCGATGTTTTCCACCCGTTTCTCCCCTCCCCGCATCTCTGTCTGATCGCGGCTTCTGTCTGCTGCGCGGGCTGCCGGCTTTCAGCAGCTTTTGGGAGACCTCTGTGTTCCACCCGGTGTTACCCAGCGGTCAGCCCGGCGTACCTCTGACTCAGAAGCTCTAGTGTTGTGCACAGTTAACTCCGGTTGTAGCTAGGTTGCTACCTCCATTAGCTTAGCTCCCACCTCCACGTTAGCTTTGGGTTAGCTTCAGGTTAGCTTGTAGCTAGTTCGACCGGGTGTCGTCAGTTGATCCCAGCCTTACAGCCAGGGGCGCCGTACAGCGGTGAAAGATTAGGAAGATTCTAAGGGCCCACAGCTGTCAGGGGCCCAAAAAAGTTTCAAAATTGAATAAAAAAATGTAGTTTAAAAATCACAAGTACTTTACTTTGCAGTATTTTTTCTCATTTAAGACATTAAACAATCTTTTAGTATTTATGAAATGTATATTTATTCAGAGGTCCCTACTTTATTTTGACTAATTAACTGGAACACCCCCCCTCCAATGGCATAAAATGGCACAGTCCACCTGGCCAAGGGGCGTGTAGCAGGCAAAGCCAGCTCACGCAGCAGTCAGACAGCAGAGTGCGCCAAGTCTCCAGTAAAACTACGTTTGCAAAAACAAAGTCTGGGTCGAAGAAAGAAAGGAGAAAGAGGACAGGCAGAAGAGAGGGCGTCAGTATGTCACACAGTTTTTCCTCACAGAAAGGTGGGTTTGGTTGAGTGGTTAAATTCAACCTGTTAGCTAGCTCTGATATCCACAGTAAGAGGAACTATGTTTCATCTAATTATGGTAAATGGGATGTTGTCCTTGTCCCTATAGAATCAGCAGCTGATGATCTGTCAGCAGGTGTCCCCTCACAACCCAATGAACCTCAAGAAGGTGAGCAATGTAGCATGTTAGCTAGCAGCCTCATTTAAGGGGGTCTGTGGGAATCACTTAAGGCTCTCTTCTCTATCAGTACTATTACAAAGGAATATAAAAAGGCTATTTTTGGTAATAAACACATTGTTTTTCCACATAATGATAATTATAAATATCAATCAGTAAAAATGTATAGATTGTTTTGGATGCTGGACAGGTTGAAGCATTGTTATTTAGTCTGTTAATGTGACATAAATTACTATGAGATTATTACTGTGAAGCACCTTTTTGAAGGCACCATACAAGAAAAAAAACCTCTTCATCTACTAAACACCTTGAAATGAAATGTTTTGAATCTCCAGGAGGAGGCCTAAAGGGAGACCCAGGACACGCTGGAGCAACTATGTCTCTCAGCTGGCCAGGGAACGCCTTGGGATTCCCCCGGAGGAGCTGGCCCAAGTAGCTGTGGAGAGGGAAGTCTGGCCCTCTCTTCTTAGGCTGCTGCTCCCACGACCTGACTCCAGATAAGAGGATGATGGATGGATGGATGGATGGGTGGGTGGGTGTGTGGGTGGATGGATGGATGGATGGATGGGTGGGTGGATGGATGGATGGATGGATGGATGGATGGGTGGGTGGATGGATGGATGGATGGATGGATGGGTGGGTGGGTGGGTGGGTGGCTGGATGGGTGGGTGGGTGGCTGGATGGATGGATGGATGGATGGATGGGTGGGTGGGTGGATGAATGGATGGATGGATGGATAGGTGGATGGATGATGGATGGATGGATGGATGGATGGGTGGGTGGATGGATGGATGGATGGATAGGTGGATGGATGATGGATGGATGGATGGATGGATGGATTGATGGATGGGTGGGTGGGTGGGTGGGTGGATGGATGGATGGATGGATGATGGATGGATGATGGATGGATGGATGGATGGATGGATGGATGGATGGATGGATGGATGGATGGATGGATAGTAAAGACTATGTTTCTGGTTTAGTAATGTGGCTCATAGCGAGACTTTGGTTTCCTTCGACAGACCAAAAACGCTTCGGTTCATTGCTGTTTCTAAATCGGCCTTAGGTGTAGAGCAGCTCTATTACAAGTAGATTACAAGTTAATATTCATGCATTTCTAAACTTAACTACTTTAACCATTAAAGTATTTTAATGGAATCATTTACTTCAGTAGTGGGAAGAGAAAGTCGGCACAAAGACCAAAAGGATGAAAGGAAGAACCTGAAATCCAAACCGCTTTCAGAACACAAATCCTTTGTTTGGGAATTACATGATAACCTTCTCCTGCTGGAAGGAAACGCTGCAGCGTTTTGGTTTCTTTTTTAAGCAGCAGTCATGTTAATCTCACCCCTTCAGCAGTAATTTACATGCAAATAGCAACTATTACAGCGTTTAGAGCGTGTTACATGTTGTACTGGCATCCTTGGAGAAAGCTTGTCTCAGAACACGAACATAAAAGTGTTGCACAGTTAGACTAGAGTGGGAACCAAAGCTGCCAAAACATCATAAACTAGTTGAAAGAATGAACGGATGAATGTGTAGAAACTTTATTCTTCTTGTTTCTTAGTTTCCCAAAACATGAAAAACAGCAGACAACGTAACGGGGGGTTGTCAGAGCATTTCAAAAAATGTTCTTTTTCAATCTCCATTTATGACTCAAGTGGATGAAAACAATAAACTTTGAGTTCCATGTTTGCATTTGTGTCGTGTGGTGAAGATTTGGATTTTTACATTGTTCAGAACCTATATAAAACATCTAATTCCAACATCTGTTTTTTTCCTCCAGTATGATCCCTAAATGCGCTCTGTGGGAAGCCTGCACGGTTGTGGAGAGACTACATGCAAGACGACGTTTTCTGCAACCCCCACCCACACATGCGCCAGCATTATGAGAAGCAGCTTGTCTTTAGCGTCCACGTGGCAGGGAGAATTTGAATCAGTGGCTTCCTAACATGCAGTGGCATTTAGTGTCCCCACAGCTCAGTGGAGGATGCCACTGGCACTGTGATGTATGGTCAAATCCTCAGCTGAGGATGATGTGAGGTGACGGTGGATGTGGTCAGGAATGGTGTGACATGAACTCTGAGAACAGAAAAATCCTCAAGAAGCAGCCACAAATAATATTTGCTTGTAGCAGGGCACCTGCAGACCCAGCTCAGGACAGCAACCTCAAATCAGGACCAGAAAGAAGACATTTACAGATTTGAATTCTGAGCAGATGATGTAATACGTATAAATTGTGCTTTCTGATAGGCATCCTATGCTTTCAAAAAGGTAAAGTTGATTTTCTACTGTTAAAATAGCCTTTTTCCAGTTTTCATGCTAAGTATCTGTGATCAGAAGGAAATAGGTCACATATTCAAATGTTATCCTGCTATCTTAGCTCCGGGAAGCCAGCTTTATCTTCAATTAGATTCTGCTCAAACCGTCTATGTGCGTCAGAATAAAATGTTAAATTGAATGTGTTCCATCTAAACTCAATCAACGTTAGTTGGAATAAAGTTATTTTTCCCACGTTTGGGAAACTGTTTCTGAATAAAAGTTACTAATAACTGGTATTTTATCCCAGCTGAACTGCACTTGTTCAGAGAATGTTTTTGATCCTGCGAGACGGATAACAGCTAGCTGAAATGCAGCTATGGTTAAAGCGTTACTGCATTCTTAAATGACTCCGGTCTACAAACGGTAGTAGCAGTCCATGCTATTTTATCAACCTTTATGTTGAATATGGTTTAAGGCAGGGGTGTCAAATATGCGGCCCGCGGGCCGGATCCGGCCCACAAGCAGGTTAAATCTGGCCCGCGAGATGGTTGTGTAAACTTTATTTTCATACTTTACAATGTAGAGTGAAAATAAACTCATCTTTGTGAGCAAGTTTTCTCTGTAATGAGTATAAATAAAACAAAGCTGCGCTCAAGGCTCACACAAGAACGTGAATCACAACCTGAAGATGGCCGCCACTCAGGATGTGACTTCTGATACTGATGTGCTGGTGAAAGCTAAAAGATGTAAAGTAAAATGAGTCACATATACTTTATGTGCTGCATGGAACTGATCTAGCCATGTGATCTGTAAGCTCTTTGGAATCACTAAGGAATGTTTTTTTTATTTATTGATTTTTTATTTTTTTTTTTTTCAAATTTTCAAGTACACTTCAGGTGTTGTACTTGTACTATTTTGGATACATTGTCCTACGGCTCCAGCCTTGTTTTATACTGATTGTATTAAAACAAAGAAAACAATCTGAAGTTGCTTTTTATTTACCGGTTCGGCCCACTTGGGACTAGATTTCTCGCAATGTGGCCCCTGAGCTAAAATGAGTTTGACACCCCTGGTTTAAAGGCTTAAGCATGTGGTTTACGCTGGGTACTACCAAAGGTGTCTTGGCTGCTGCCGTGGATCTGCTGCTGTCGAGGCAGATGGCTCCCTTGATGGCGGGTCTTTCGTTACCTGTCCAATCTGAGCTCAGCCTAGTGTTTACTGTGGTCTTCTAATGTGTTATGTGTACGAGTGTGTGTGTGTGTGCGTGCGTGCGTGCGTGTGTGTGTGTGTGGGGGTGTGTGTGTGTGATGGTGTGTGTGTGTGTGTGTGTGTGTGCGCACGCACGCGTGCTTGGGAATGGTTTGTGGATTGGGAGGTGAAACTGTCGTAATTGTTTTAAGTGTGGGAAAGCGAGGGAATGTGGGTTACATGGGCCATTTAAATCTGTTAAGCACTTTGTGTTGCTTGCTTTGCATGAAAACTACCATATAAATAAAGTTTGATTTGATTTGATTAGAAAGATCAGATGCATGCATGTTAGGATAACTGGAAACTTCCCAGGTGTGTGTGGCAGGTTGTGTGTTTCTGTGTGTCACAGTGATGGACTGGTCACCAATCCAGCGCTTCCCCTGCCTCCCATCCTGAGACTGCTTCAGACAGGTACAAGCTATTTGCAACGATAAAGCTGTTAGCGTTTATAAAATCCCCTGATTCTGTATTTGACATTACCACCAGAGTGTGTTCCAAAACAGATTTGTTCCAATCGGCTTTCCATAAATGCATTAAGATACATTTAGCTTTCCATAAATCTAGCCTTCACTGGCACAAACCACTGGGACCAGACAAGCATTTCTATGCTTTGTTTGGCCTAGAATCCTTCTGATAGTACATTTCCTTCTCTACTGAGGTTGCCCTCCGATAGATACGATAGAAGCATCTGGTTGTCTGCCTGTCCCTGACATCAGTATCACAACAACTTGTTACGAGTACTGGCATCATAACAGTGCTAAGCAAAAAACAATGGGAGCGTGAAGGTTAATAATTGCCGCAGCAGTGGCTCAGGAGGTAGAGTGGCTTGTCCAGTGATCTGAGGGTTGCAGAATCGATCCCGGCTCCCACCAGAGAATGCTGCTGTTGTGTTCTTTGGCCCTTCTCTCCCTTTGTCTGCTGGTGGTGGTCAGAGGGACCGGTGGCACCTGTGCTCAACAGCCTTGCCTCTGTCAGTGTGGCCCAGGGCAGCTGTGGCTAGGATGCAAGTCATCACCACCAGTGTGTGTGAATGTGTGAGTGAGTGATACACTGTAGTGGAAAGCACTTTGGAGTCGTCTGACTCTGAAAGGCCCTACAAGTTTATCACTTGCCAATAAAATAACTTCATGGACAGGAGATTAGAGATGTTTTAGAATGGGAGTAATCAGCTTTGATCTTGGCTTCAATCAGACTAGCTGTTAACTCATCAGTCCTGAAGCTGGCAGCCTGTATGTCTCCAAACATTGGCGGTTCAGGAAGCTACTCATGGTAATCATATTGCCACGCTGGGGTTCCGCTCAAGGTACTTTGTCATTGAACCCTTTTGGATAATTATAGCAACACTCAGCTCCTGATCTCTATTGTTGACCTACTCTCTCTGGTCTAACATCAATCGTGCCAGAATGTGGCAACAACTCTTTGTAGGACCAGAGAAGGAACCATTTAATCAGGAGCTAAAGGTGAGGTGAAGAAGATTAACCAATGAAAAGGTTGTAGGCACTACCTCTAAATTAGTTAGACTTTTACCAAGCTAGTTTTGGGATAGAAAACCATGTTTCAACATGAAGAATAGAATAGAATACAATAGAATAGAATAGAATAGAATAAAAATAAAATAGAATGGAATAGTCTGTATTAATCCCACAGTGCCTGCTACAGCGGCACATAAACTTAGAGAAAAGGAAGAAGAAGAAGAATAATAAGATTACAGGTAAACACATAAAGGCAGTAAGCTATCATTGTAACCTTTGACCCTTAAAAACAACAAATAGAAACTTGGGTTTCTAGAAATATGCAGCATGAAAGACACAGACATACTAATATAGATCCAGAACTGCACAAGTATTGAACACATACTTAATATTGCATTGACGTGATTGTGTACTGTGATGATGCCGGTACCAGGTGAGTTAGGTGAATTTAGTAGAAATAACAGGAGTTTATTGTCTTTTATATCTGCCTGCACTTTGTTTCTAGTTTCCAACAAAGTTAACGCAGGTCAGAAAACTGCACAGACCTGCTGTCACCTTTTTAAATGTAACTGGCTGGTGTTTAAGGCACATATTGCACATGTCTCACACACAAACACACACATTGTCAGCGATGGGCTATGTTGCAGCAACAGTTGCCCTCAGACAAAAGCGATGCTGCCACACAACCACTGGTCCCGTCAACCACCACTAGCAAGTTAAGAGGGTGAAGTGTTTTGCCCAAAGGCACGACAACCCGCCAATCATTTGACAAGCTCCTAACCCTTTAGCAACTGTGGCCCCCAAAAGCAACTGCCATCCATCCATCCATCCATTTTCATCCGCTTATCCGAGTCGGGCCGCGGGGGCAGTAGCCTAAGGCGAGAGGCCCAGACTTCCCTCTCCCCAGCTACTTGGGCCAGCTCCTCCGGGGGAATCCCAAGGTGTTCCCTGGCCAGGTGAGAGACATCGTCCCTCCACCGTGTCCTGGGTCTACCTTTAGGTCTCCTCCCAGTTGGACGTGCCAGGAAAACCTCACCAGGGAGGCATCCAGGAGGCATCCTGACCAGATGCCCGAGCCACCTCAACTGGCTCCTCTCGATGTGGAGGAGCAGCGGGTCTACTCCGAGCCCCTCCCGAATGACCGAGCTTCTCACCCTATATCTATGGGAGAGCCCAGCCACTCTTTGGAGAAAACTCATTTCGGCCGCTTGTATCCGGCATCTCTTTCTTTCGGTCACTACCCAAAGCTCATAACCATAGGTGAGGGAAGGAACATAGATCGACCGGTAAATCGAGAGCTTCGCCTTCTGACTCCACTCTCTCTTCACCATGACAGACCGGTACAACGCCTGCATCACTGCAGATGCAGCACCAATCCGCCTATCGATCTCACGCTCCAGTTTTCCCTCACTCGTGAACAAGACCCCGAGATTCTTAAACTCCTCCACTTGGGGCAGGACCTCATCCCTGAACCGGAGAAGGCATTCTACTCTTTTCCGAATCAAGACCATGGTCTCAGATTTAGAGGAGCTGATTCTCATCCTAGCTGCTTCACACTCGGCTGTGGACCGCTCCAACGAAAGCTGAAGATCACGTTCTGATGAAGCCAACAGGACCACATCATCTGCAAAAAGCAGAGACCTGACCCTCAGGCCACCAAAACGGATGCCCTCCACACCTTGGCTGCGCCTAGAAATCCTGTCCATAAAGGTTATGAACAGAATCGGTGACAAAGGGCAGCCTTGGCGGAGTCCAAGTCTCACTGGGAACGAGCCGACTTACTGCAGGCAATGCGGACCAAGCTCTAACACCGGTCATGCAGGGACCTAACAGCCCGTATCAGAGGGCCTGGTACCCCATACTCCCAGAGCACCCCCCACAGGGCCCCCGAGGGACGCGGTCAAACGCCTTCTCCAAATCCACAAAACACATGTAGACTGGTTGGGCAAATTCCCACGCACCCTCTAGGATCCCCCTAAGGGTATGTAGCTGGTCCAGTGTTCCACGGCCAGGGCGAAAACACATTGCTCCTCCTGAATCTGAGGTTCAACAATCCGACGGACCCTCCTCTCCAGAACCCCTGAATAGACCTTGCCAGGAAGGCTCAGGAATGTGATCCCCCTGTAGTTGGAACACACCCTGCAGTCCCCCTTTTTAAATAAGGGGACCACCACCCCGGTCTGCCAGTCCAGTGGGACTGCCCCCAATGTCCACGCAATATTGCAGAACCTCGTCAGCCAACACAGCCCCACAACATCCAGAGCCTTAAGGAACTCCGGGCGGATCTCATCCACCCCTGGAGCCTTGCCACGGAGGAGCTTTTTTAACCACCTCAGTGACCTCAGCACCAGAGATTTGAGAGGCCAACCCAAAGTTCCCAGACTCTGCTTCCTCACTGGAAGACGTGTCGATGGGATTGAGGAGGTCTTCAAAGTATTCTGCCCACCAATCCACAATGTCCTGAGTAGAGGTCAGCAGCACACCGTCCCCACTACAGATAGTGTTGGTAGCGAACTGCTTTCCCCCTGAGGCGTCGGATGGTGGACCAGAAACTCTTCAAAGCCATATGGAAGTGTTGCTCCATGGTCTCTCCGAACTCCTCCCATGCCCGGGTTTGCCTTGGCGACCGGACTGCCGGTACCCGTCAGCTGCCTCTGGAGTCCCACAGGCCAAAAAGACCTGATAGGACTCTTTCTTCAGCTTGACAGCATCCCTAGCCGCCGGTGTCCACCAGCGGGTTCGGGGTTGCCACCACGACAGGCACCGATGATCCTGCAACCACAGCTCCGGTCGGCCACCTCAACAATGGAGGCACAGAACAGGGTACATTCAGACTCAATGCCCCCCTCCTCCCCCGGAACATTTTGGAAGTTCTGTCGGAGGTGGGAATTGAAGCATCTTCTGACAGGAGACTCTGCCAGACGTTCTCAGCAGACCCTCGCGATACGTTTGGGCCTGCCTGGTTTGACTGGCATCCTCCCCCACCATCTGAGCCAAGTCACCACCAGGTAGTGGTCAGTTGACAGCTCCACCCCTCTCTTCACCCGAGTGTCCAAGACATGCGGCCGCAGGTCAGATGAAACAACAACAAAGTCGATCATTGAGCTGCGGCCTAAGGTATCCTGGTGCCAAGAGCACATATGGACACCTTTATGTCTGAACATGGTGTTCATTATGGACAATCCATGACTGGCACAGAAGTCCAATAACAAAACACCACTCGAATTCAGATCGGGGGGCATTCCTCCCAACCACACCTCTCCAGGTCTTGCTGTCATTGCCCACGTGAGCGTTAAAGTCCCCCAGCAGAACAAGGGAGTCACCGGAAGGAGCACTCTCCAGTACCCCCTCCAAGGCCTCCAAAAAGGGTGGGTAGTCTGAACTGTAGTTTGGTGCATAAGTACAGACCACAGTCAGAACCCATCCCCCCGCACGTAGGCGGAGGGAAGCTACCCTCTCATTCACTGGGGTAAACCCCAACGTACAGGCACCAAGATGGGGGGCAACTAGTATGCCCACCCCTGCTCGGCGCCTGTCAGTGGGAGCAACTCCAGAGTGGTAGAAAGTCCAACCCCTCTCAAGGAAACTGGTTCCAGAGCCATGCGTTGAGGTGAGTCCGACTATATCTAGTCGGAACCTCTCAACCTCACACCAACTCAGGCTCCCTCCCCACCAGAGAGGTGGCATTCCATGTGCCAAGAGCCAGCTTCTGTAGCCAAGGATCAGACCGCCAAGGTCCCCGCCCTCAACAACCACTCGTCACACAATGCACCCGACCCCTTTGGCCCCTCCCACGAGTGGTGAGCCCATGGGAAGGGGGACACACGTTTCCTCTTTGGGCTAAGCCCGGCCACCAGGCGCTCGCCAAAGTGCCCCACCTCCAGGCCTGGCTCCAGAGGGGGGCCCCAGTGACCCACGTCTGGGCGAGGGAACACGGTTTCCATTTATATAATTCATCATAAGAGGTCTTCGGGCTGCTCTTTGTCTGATCCCTCACCTAGGACCTGTTTGCCATGGGTGACCCTACCAGAGGCATAAAGCCTCAGACAACTTAGCTCCTTGGATCATTGAGACACTCAAACCCCTCCACCACGGTAATGTGGCAGCCCAGGCAAAGCAACTGCTGTTCTTTAAAACATTATTATAAAATATTGTGACATTAAGACACCCGTGAATGGGAATAATGAGAAACCCTGTAACCTGTGTCAATATACTGTCTCCCTACTCAGTGATCCTCCATAAAAACTCACATGCATTAATTTTAAAGGGGACATAGTATTATGCAGAACTCACCTATTGCACTGCAAGGTGGGTTTCCACTGCCTCTATAAACACACCACACCTAACAAAAAGTCCATCTGTTTTCTGCCAGTGTTTGCTTCAGGAATTACATCCTAAGACGAGCCATTTCAAAAAGCCCCGTTTGTGATGTCACAAACAAGGAAATTTGCAAAGCCCCCCCACCCCCCCCCCACCCCCCACCACCACCACCACCTCTTTAGCCTGGACCAGCAGCAGCCCTGAGTATAATAGTTCACTCAGGAAGGTACCAATGTTGTCAAGAATAAGTCTGTTAAGAATGCTCTTAGATTATTCAAAAATTATTCATTCATTAATGTTTTTATTGTAAAATAAATAAAAACCAATATAGTTAAAGACTTGGATTCAGATTTAATGCAAGTAGATAATCCTGAATGACTTGGATTGATATTGGGCCAAAGAGTCTTGATTGGTACATCCTGATTCTTTCTATTTTACACACAGACAGACAAATAAATCCTTTTAGGGTGTAAATTTAATTATCGACACACATGGTAAAAATACTCAGGCTTTGCTTGACAGGCTGCAGTTGAAATGTACCTAAAGAGCTCACATGTGCCAGAGCAACAGATCCACGAGGCTGCAACAGATGAGTAAATCAGCCCTCGTGAATAAGTCAGACATCTCATTCAGGGTGCTGAAACTTAGCAGATTAGCCCTGAATGCTTCTGCTTTTGTACAACCGCTGCACGTGTTCATTTGCTGGCTACCAACGCACAAAATTAAATTCTAATTCCGTCTTGTTTTTCAGACATCAGCTGACATTTGATCCATTGAGGATAAAGAAGCTCAAACTGAGGAGACGAAATAACTTTGAAAACTCATGGGTGTCCTGATGGCTTGGAACAGGAAACTCTGTCTGAACCCTCCACCACAGTTCACACATAAGGACAATAGCAGTAAAAACATAAACAGGACAGAAAAAAATTATTCAACAAATTAATTATATAGCCATCCTCCAGGGAGCAGATGTCGCCTTACGGAGCACATGCTGCCTTGTACACTCTGCGCTGTAGATCCTCGCCTACCTGCGTCTTTGTGGTCCGAGTCCTGACTGGTCAGTGCCAACAGGAAATCCTGACAGGCGTCCTGATCCAGCACGGTACTGTTGAGCAGGCAGAGGTCAATAAGGAGGGTTACAGCTTTCTGACAGAGCATGTCATACTCCTCACGGTCAGAACTCATGCTCCCAGCCGCATCCTGAGCCGTGTGTGCTCATCCAAGAGGGACTAACGCACTACCCCCCCACCCCACCCCCCAAAGCACACACACACACACACACACACACACACACACACGGAGACGTAGCATGAAAAAGACAAATGCAACTTGTCTGCATCCATGGCAGACACTCTCTTTCATCCACTCTCTCTAGTGTTTATACAAAGATACACTCAAGTGTGTGTGTGTGTGTGTGTGTGTGTGTGTGTGTGTGTGTTTGTGTGTGTGTGTTTTAGCGGGGCCTGTGTTGTATGAGCATGTGTTTGTGTGCAATATCGTGTGCACATGTGA
Organism: Nothobranchius furzeri; assembly: GCF_043380555.1. Taxonomy (NCBI): domain Eukaryota; kingdom Metazoa; phylum Chordata; class Actinopteri; order Cyprinodontiformes; family Nothobranchiidae; genus Nothobranchius; species Nothobranchius furzeri. The sequence continues at coordinate 39,511,399 of NC_091755.1, forward strand.
ATCACATTAGTCCCCAGGTAATATCAGAGTAGAAGAATTGCAGCATATCTATGTTTTCTAAAATTAGACCTTTTGCGCTGATCTGCCTGTGCACGAAACTTAAAAACAAATAAAAAATACTCTTTGTAATGTCCGCTGGCCTTGTTTATCGCAGGTCGGCTCACTCGGCTGACTTGACTGATCTCCGGGGCTCAGAACATCTCAGGTGATGGGTTTCCCTTGGGCTGAGCCTCCTGTGACCGCCAATGTCCCACCTACTGCACCGATATCTGCTTACAGCATGAAATCATGCTAGAACTGTTTGTGCGAGAAAGGCGTTGACAACGGGAGAAAACAAGGTTCAGAGATCCCTTGGAGTAACGGCTTAGTCGTTACTCTGTAGACAAACGCAACGTAAAGCAACAATCCTGCAATAAAGACTCCTCAGGATGCACGAAATTATGTTTTGTTGTTGTCGAGCAGAAATTTTGCTGCATTTCTATTTCAGATCTTTTTTTATCATCAAGGAGGAAATAGAAAAATCGCATTTTATTAGCTTTTTTTTTTGGAGGTGCAAATTTGTAAAAAAAATTAAAATGAAGTTATGGGGTTAAAACACAAAACAATCCAGTTGTTTATTTGAATTTAACAACAGAGTGTTTCTTATTACAATTATTACAGTTTCATGGCTGCCATAAATTTTAAATATGTTGTGTTTATGTTTGGTTGTTGTCAGCAATACCAATTTTATATACGTGTATTCATGAGTTGCAATAAAACGATTTAGTTAAACTCACATTGTTTTTAAAGCACCAGTTCACGCTGAAAATCTCAAAGCACTAATAAAATGAACTCATTCATATATCAGGTCCAGAATAAAGCCAGTTATAATCAGTAAATCCAATTCAGTTGTTGCAAAATTTGATTCTGCAGTTTTAAGGTTTAAACGAGTATATTTCTGGTTTAATCAATACATTTTCAGTGGTCTCTAGAAGGAATGAATGCCTTGTTAGTCATTCTCGGGGGGAACAAATATACCAGTGCACCATTTTGCTGTCCTAAAAGGTGTCCACGTCACCCCTGAGCTTCAGACGGCAGGTTATGGAGTCTTATTTCCTGATGTTTGTGTCTCGCCCCAGACTGGATAACAGCAACATGACTCTACTTCTGACTTTCAACGTGGATGTTTCATCTCCACAGACAACACAAGCCTGGAGGGGCTTCTACCATGCGGTGAAACTGCTAATGCTAATGGTTAGCTTAACCCCATTAGCATTCCAGCGTCCTGCCCATGGGACAAAACCCCATTGCATTCATTGAACTTCAAAATTTAAGGGATTAATTTACCCGACTGTAATCAGGTGTGTAGTATAAACGTGTGGCCAAATGTTTGTAGAAGGACACTAGTGTTGGTTTTCGTGAAATGTCATGCTTTAGTGCTTTTTAATGTCACTATTGATAAATGCCATGTAACATTCTACGGTCCTTTATTTTAGCAAATGGTCATTATTTGTAGTGTTCATTATCTATTTTACAGGACCTGAATAATTCATCCTGACATGCTGTCAGTCAGCTTCTGGTTTAGGTCCTGAATGATGATAGAGCTCAGTTTTTGTTTGAGTTGTCAGATTTTGTGTGTTTTTTGTGCCCACAATCTGCCTCTTCATTAGTTGCCGTAATGTCTGGACTATAGAGCGCACCTCAATATAAGCCGCACCGACAAAAAAAAAATGTTTTCTACACACACACACACACACACACGCCGCACTCAAATACAAGCCGCGGCGCAGCAGCCACATGCAGGTCTCTGGCGCACAGCGCATGTACGGGCGTAACATAAGATAATTAGACAGAAAGACGCTACACGGAGGTTTTTCGTCATTGTTTTAATTCAACAAAACGGATTTTAAACACGGGTGAACGTGCCTGCAAGTTTAGAAAAGAAAACAGCACTGATAGCATTCATACTTCTGGATGGTTATAAAATAAAAACAGCACTGACACGTTATTACCGGTCATTTGCATGTTTAGAAGAAAAGAACAGCGCTGACACAGCATTAATAAGGCCTGGATGTTATGAAATAAAAACTGCACACTAAACACGCCTGGTTAGTAAATAAAACACACTTGCCTACCAGAAGAAGTCATTCGCTCTCATCTTCCTCCTGCGCTCTAAAGCCATTAAAGTCCTCTTCTTCAGTGTCGGAGTTGAACAGCCTCAGAAGAGCTTCGTCACATATCTTTTCTGTGGCGATGTCAGTGTCGCTGGCCGTGTTGCTGTCATCATCCCGGGTGAAGCTGGCTTGAATGAGTTCTTCCCGCTGCCGTCTCCAGCGCCGAACCATGGATTCATTCATGCCAAGCTTACGTGCGGCAGCACTGTTTCCCTCCTTTACTGCCAGATCGATGGCCTTCAACTTAAATGCGGCAACATATGAACTCATACGTGTAGTTTCCATGATGAGGGGGTATGGATTAGAAAAACATTCTTCATCATGCCGGCTGCTTGCATGTGCTAAATTAAAATGAGCACTTTCTTCGATTTCCACTTTTGACTTCCACCTGTTTCACTTTCTGCTAAAGCGCCCCCTGGCAGGTGAAGGAAATATTCAGTAAAGCCGCACCTCATTATAAGCCGCGTGGTTCAAAGCGTGGGAAAAAAGTAGCGGCTTATAGTCCGGAAAATACGGTACTTACTTTTTGTTTTTGGAGGACCAGTTGGGAGCCCGGTTGGGTGTGGTTTGGACTTCTCCCAGTACAAGCACAGATTTGCGTTGGTATTTTGTTGGGAGGGAATGTTAACTCCATGTTTATTTGGGATAAAGGGAGTGTTACTGGGTTCTGTAAGGTTGGGAGGGAGGTTGTGTCTGGGTTATGGTAAGGGGTTATTTGTGATTTGGTTTCATACGTGACACTTTTCATGTTTTCTATGTGTAAGTTATGACTGGTGGGACAAATGATAGACAAACACCTGGAGGCCCGATTACATGTGTGAGCTGAAATGTCAAATCCCTTAATAATCCTCTAAAATCTAGGAAGGTCATGGCTCATTTAGAACGGCTTAAATCAGATATAGACTTTTTGCAGGAAACGCATGCCTGTTCAGAAGATGAATGTCTGTTAGGAAAAGAAATTCTGGTCAGATGTGTCAACTTTTGGCTCGAAATCTAGGGGGGTTGCTATGGTAATTGGTAATCTTGTACAATTTACGGTTTGTGAACGTGGAGATTCTGAAGGGGTGTTATACGATTGAGCTGGGTGAATCGTTCACATTTCCAGTTGTCCTAGTGTCGATACACGCATCGAATTAGGAGGATCACTCCTATCTTACTAGGTTGTTTCTCAGTTACCTGACCGCTCACTCTATTCCCTCACAGTGGGTGGAGACGCTAACTGTGCGCTCTCCTCACTGAACTGGAGTGCGACTGCACGGCACTAAATCAGCTCAGTCCAATCAAAATTTCTTGGAGTCTTTTGATAATAGTGAACTGATGTGATAATCAAAACTACTGCTGAGAAAGCATTTTTTTATGTTGAAACTGCTAATTCAGTGCACCTAAATGCTCCAACAGTAATATGAATGATCTAGAATGTAATTAAAAGCAAATTCTCCAAATTACTTTTTTAATAAAACATGTATGGGTGCATTCTTTGGAGCAGAGGAGGGGGGGCTGTGGGCATACAAGGTTTTCAGTTTGAAATGTGTGTGTGTTTTCATGGATGGCAAATCTTTCAAGGATGACCGCCCTGTGGCTGCCGATGTCGAACTTGATTCATCACGTAAAACCCATCACAAACGGCTCCCTCTCTCAAAGCTACGCTAATCAACATCACTTTCAAACTCCTCCTGCAGGGCACGGCTGCAGAGTTTCTGCAGCATACAGTGTGTGTGTGTGTGTGTGTGTGTGTGTGTGTGTGTGTGTGTGTGAACAGGTTTAAGTGTGTCAAATTGTGTTAATCAGCACAGCCAGGGTTGGAAGATTGTAATATTACTTGCTCCGACTCAGTAAAAATATTGCAAATGTGTTTAAATTTGAGTCAAACAGAAGAAATCACAATCCAATCCAATTTTATTTATATAGCGCATTTAAAAACAGCATGTCAGCTGAACAAAGCACTGCACAGAGTTAAAACCTAAAAAGCCATTTAAAATACACATACATACACATTAAACACAGATAAAAGCATTCATAAAATAGAAACACCTAAAAACAATACAAATGTATAAAACAGCCAATAAAAGAGAAGTCAGTAAAACAGAAGAGCCACAGCATAAAAGACCGATCATTGGCCAAAAGCCAAAATAAAGAAATGTGTCTTCAGGCTGGATTTAAACTGTGCCGGTGAAGAAGCCTGGCGTACCACCAGAGGGAGTGCGTTCCAAAGTCTTGGAGCTGCAAAGGCGCACGCTCCCCACGAGCTTTATATTTCATTTTAGGGACTATGAGCAATACATGATCAGCAGACCTTAGTGACCGGGGGGGGGGGGGGGGGGGGGGGGGGGAGCAGCTCTGAGAGGTATAAGGGGGCAAGACCATTCAGGGCTTTGTAAGTAAAAGTAAGAACCTTGTTTTGAATTCGAAATTGCACAGGAATCCAGTGTAGATCTTCCAGAATGGGAGTGATGTGGCAGCGTCCATTAGCATTAGAAAGAAATCTGGCTGCAGCATTCTGGACTTTCTGCAGACGATTTAGGACAGATACTTTTACACCAATTAGAACCGAGTTGGAAAAATCGAGTCTGGAAGTGATAAATGCATGAATCACTGATTTTAAGTGTGGCCTCTTAAGAATGGGCTTTAGTCGGGCAAGGCGACGAAGCTGGAAGAAGCAGGATCGAACAGTGGCATAACATGTGCACAAATTCATACAGAAACAGATAAAGACACTTAATTATGTATAAAGCCATAAAACGAGCTTTAGAATAGAAAATAATAGAATTAGAGATGCTTGATATCGGCCTTTTTACCAATATCTGTTAAATTGATATGGTCCGATTACTAATTTCCGATGCCGATATACACGATACAAATATTTGCCGTGTCCCACTCTCATAACAAAAAAGTAAGGATGTCCCGATGCAACTTTTTCCACTTCCGATACGATACCGATATTGCAACCTTCCGTATTGACCGATACTGATATCAGCACAAATCACACATACTTTTGCCTATTTTACAGTGTAGAATGTACAAAAGGCCTGATCATGTGATTTTACTCAAACAGAAAGCAAAATCCAGCAACAGTAAGTATAAAAAACTGACCAATGTTTTATTAACCTTTGGTTGCAAAAATGTGAACAGCTGAGGTTAGGGACATAAGGAAAATATTGTTCACTGGCCAGCTGCTACAAGTTGTGTCTAAAGTTTCACTTTCACACACTGTGAACATCCTCGTGCAACATTTTGTGATCCTGCTTCAAATGCACGATGAGGTTGGACGTATCAATCTTCCCCGGTTCTTGCACCACGGGGAACGTGTGCACGACAAGTGTTGCACTGAGCCAAACTCTTTTTCGGACCTTAACAAAAAATTCAGCCACGTGGCCAACATCGTTCCTTGCTACTTTGCTAGCACGCACCGTTCTGATCACGTGGACTTTGCACGCTGGATCTGGGTGCTGTTAGACAGAATTGCTAGAATGGAGTTTGAAGCGGAACGTACTGCTAGATTTTTGATGAAGATCGATATAATCCGATACAGTGCTTTTGAGCCGATATCCGATATCAGTATTGGAACGAGACGGACACCCCTACAACAAAAGAACTATAGCATTTTAGGTTACTATCATATTTCCTATCAAGTTTAAATTTGAAACCGTTTCCATGCAAATTGACAACTACTTTAGTAACAGGAAAGGTGCCATGTTTAATTTGTTTCCAACAGCAGCTGAATCTCATTCTGCCCATGCTAAGATGTGTATTTTAATTAGTAAAGTCATTTTACTTTTTCTGCATATTGAGATACTGTGATGACCATTTATAAATGTCTTCAGATAATTGTTCTCTCCAGAACTCGAGGGCGTGCAGGTCGGATAGCAGCTGACCCTTCGCACCCGGGTCACAGACTTTTCGAGCCGCTTCCCTCAGGCAGGAGGTTCTGGTCCATCCGGACCAGAACCTCCTGCCATAAGAACAGCTTCTTTCCATCTGCCGTTAGACTTGTGAACAGCTTATAAACACACAACCATGCTGGTCTTCTGTACTCGACACAGCGTCACGTTATCGGCCATGTTACCATTACCTGCCTTTTTTATAGCTGAAATTTTTATTCTAGTTTTTTTTTAGTTATATTTTATTCTATTTTTAATCTTATTTTTCATGTAATATGTAGCACATTAGTACTGAAGCAAGTTCTGAGTTTGTGAATTGTTTGTTCACTGACAATGGCAATAAACCTTTTCTGATTCTGATTCTGATTCTGATTCTGATGAGAAAAGCAAACCTTGAGTGAAGTATCTTGTTTTTGCTTTAGTCGTTTGTTAGCTGCCGAGCTCCATGTAGCCGTGTACTGTGAGCATTGGCATAGATTTATAAATCTACGCCCCTCTCGTTTATGTTGATGTTCTCTCTTTGATCCATGATAAAACAATAAAGTACTGATGTCCCACATTCTACACACTTCTTGTCATGTTAAATTTTACTGAAAAGCTATTGTGTGTCACCAACATTTTAACATTAAAGGTGTCAATTTAACCCTTTGACAACAATTGTTTCATATCTATACAAGTATTTATTTTTAATACTTTTATTAATATAACAATACTGTAAACTACTTTTGATACTCTTATTTTGATATATACAGTCAGACAGGCTTTTATTGTGACGATCAGGAGTGTGTGGGCTGGTTGTTGGGGAACGTGACTGCTGTAATGTGAAGTGACGGTGGTGATAATAAAAGAGCCTGTCGAGTTCGTGGCCGTCGTCCTCTCTTCATGTGCAGCTTTTATACAGTTAGCGTCACCCTCCCATGCAGGACCCACGGTTACACTCTCGCTTTTGGCCCCATGTGTCACTCACGTCGCGTTGCAAACACAGGAGTCTTGCACACGACTAGAACACCTGTGGGAATTAGTAGCACCAGCTTTCAAGGCTGCAGAACAGCTGTGTTCCCTGAAAAAGGCCCTTTTGTATAATTCTGAAATATACATTATTTTCAGTTTTGAGTAACCTTACCTTCTTTTTTTTTTTTTTTACCTCTGGCAGTTCACCACTTAACTTTGTACCATTTCAAGCTATTCATTGGACTTGAATGACAATCTGCAACAAAAAACTGGGAAAATTGGAGCGTTCTAAAACTTTTGACCGGTAGTGTGTGTGGCCATTTTACTGGGTACACCTGTTCAACAGCATGCCAACGCAAATGACTAATCAGCCAATCTCATGGTGGCAACCAAATGCATTCAGGCATGTAGACGGGTCAAGACGATCCACTGCAGTTCGAACCTAGCTTAAGGATGGGGAAGAAATGTGTTTTAAGTGACTTTGAACGTGGCATGGTTGTTGGTGCCAGACGAACTGGTCTGAGAATCTCAGTGTTACGGACCCTGAGTTCTCCAGCGCTCAGCTTCTACTCCGCACCCTTATTCCTGCACCATTTTCAGGACCTTGGAGAGCGCCCAGCTCCCTGGCTTCACTCTATGCAGCTGACTCCCATCAGGAATCACCCAGCTGGAGCAGATAAAGATCAGCGCTGCTCAGAGAGAGAGAGAGAGAGCGAGAGAGAGAGGATTGAGGCTGACAGAGAGAGGACTGGAGAGAGGATTGGAGTGAAAGATTGCTTACTTTGGAGAACTTGTGGACGGTTGCCCCTGGCTGGTTTAATTTCCACCCGCATAAGAAAACCGGTTGAGCTCCGGTTTTCTTTGCTCTTAACAGAGTTGACTGTTGCGTGGGTGAGTTGGTTCACCAGTGGACCTTTTGGTAAGGCCTCCGGGCAAGCTCCGTTGTTCCTGGTTTATTTTCAGAACCAGTGAGTTTCCGTTCCCATTGTTATTTGCTCCTTTAGTTACTTTAAGCCCTCAGCATTTGTTCCTGCAGCCTAAATTAAACTCCTATTTTCATTAAACAGGTTTTTTCTCCCTTAGGGACACCTTTAGTTAATAAAAGGACTTTCTTTTGATTGTGACTTGGTGTCAGATTGGTTCTTTTCTTTTCTCACGTTCCTGTGTTAGGCCTCCCTGAACCTAGACCAGGCTGAGGTCGTAACACTCAGAAACTGCTTATCCTCTGGGATTGTCATGCACAACTGATAGGTTTTTTCCTGTATTTAATGTACCTTTTTGAGGCCTAAAGAACGTTGCAGGACATGATAAGTATTTGTTTAAACGAAAGGTCATCGATCTTCTTTGATCACATTTTAGAGTGGTGAAGAAAGGCCTCTGTGATCACCCAACTTCCTGAGACAAGATGAAGGTCCAAACAATATGTGTTGATTAAGTTACCCCGGTCAACTGATTCTGAAGAATGTTGATTAAGTTACCGGTCAGCTGAGGAGTTGTGTGTGTGTTTTGACTGTGTAGTTCCTCTGTAAATGATTCCTCTGTAAGCCTGTTGTGCTGTTATCTCTGGAATATGGTTTCCTAGGAGATGAGTCTGTAACTCTGAAACTCAAGGAAGGCCCGCCCTCCATCACGTTGTTCAATAAAAACCTCTGTTGAGCTGAGAGGGGTGGGGGATACGATGAAATCGGCTCCGGAGGGAGTTGTGCATCACCTCCTCTCCACTGTTTGGTGAAACAGTGTAAAATGAACTCCTCGTTGTATTTGAAGTGTTTATTTCAGGTAAAGGGTTATGGAAAATACAAATTACCCAACAACAACCATCTCTAGGGTTTGCAGAGAATGGTCAGAAAAAGGGAAAACATCCAGTGAGCAGCAGTTCTGTGGGCGAAAATGCCTTGTTGATGCCAGAGGTCAGAGGATAATGACCAGACTGGTTCGAGCTGACAGAAAAGCAACAGTAACTCAAATAACTACTTGCTACTGTCAAGGTATGCATAAAAGTTTATGTATACATTGTAAGATTTGTGGCATGAACATCAGTCTCAATTTCCAAAACAATCAGGTATATCCCTTTAACTGGATCTTTTTGCTGCGTTGTGACTGTGCTAACGTGCACACTAATTATGAGAAAGCTTCATATTGATATGCACAGCACCAGAAGCAGTGGATCGACTCCTCTGAAATCTGGTGAGCGACGACAGAAACTCAATTAAACTCATCATCTCAGCGGCATGTGGACATGTTTGGATGAGAAACTGCTCTGTGTGCATTTCCCCAGGACACGGAATGATAATGCTGATCCCACCTGTGTCAGAGTCAGTGTCATTCTCTATCAGCAAGTTGTGTGATGAGAATAATGGAAAAAGGAGCAGCGTATCAAAAGGAATAGTTAAGGCATTTTTATGCATTTCAGTGTATCATTTATAAATAATTTTTTATTTATATGTTGTTGCTAGCTTGACTGAAGAGCTAACAGCTAGTTAGAGTACAACCACGATCAAAATGTGTTGTTTTGTTTTAAACAAACTCTAATCTACAAACATTATGTTTGAATGTGTTGTCCCCGACAAAAGACAAAAGTTTTTTATGAAAGCTGAACATGAAAATAGTCTCCTACACCTTTCTCTTTCATTAGTTTCTGATAGAAAATAGATGGTGAAACTCTTAGAAAACCCTGACAAATCTACATCACACTGTCGCTTAGTGTAGCAAGGTGGAGAAACGAGAGCCCGGGCGGGATTTCATCCCCAGACTCCCGGGTGAGAGTGGTGCGCGCTAACCAGTCAGCCAAAGGGACATCCCCTTGGCTAAGTAGCCAAGGGTGCATGATCAATCAGGATACAGTGACACTCACCCTGTCACACTTAACATTCATGGACTCATCCATCTTTACTCATGGCGGGGAAGGTTGTTGTTGGTTTAGCGTCCAGAAAACAGCAGAGAACATCTCGACAAGTAGAAGCTAACCATTAGCATTAGCAACTCCACCACACAGCAGAACTCCTTCAGGCGTGTGTTATTTGTGGAGATAAAACATCAAAGTTTCAAAGTAAACAGTCAGTGGAAGAGTTGCATTGCTGTTAGCCAATCAGAGGAGAGATGTCCTAAAAGTTGGCAAACAAAGAAGAAAGATACAATCAATCAATCAATCAATCAATCAATCAAAGCTTTATTTATAAAGTGCCTTCCGCAACCCTGTCAGGAAGCCCAAGGCGCTGAACATATGCTTTTCAACCTTGATGAGGTTGATAAAAGACAAAAACGTGCAAACATGCTGAGGCCATATCATTTACAGTCTTGTCAGGTTTAAATAAAAGTCTAAAATTAGTTAAGCAGGTTATATTTTTCAAGAATCTTGAGATGGAAGTGACAGTGGAGATATTAGAGTGGTTTTTAAATATTTTAAGGCTTGTTTGTAAAAGGATTCCAAAGATCTAGCTGAAGATTTCCTGGCCTGGCCAGTAGTAAAGTGTGATATATGAAAAACTATTGTTGCATGCAAAAATACCTTGGCTACTTTGTAAGGAGGTACGTTTTTTCTACAGTATTTGACAGAAGCTAAGTCCATGGTGATCATCTGAACCTCTTCATCCAGCTGCTTAATCAGCATTGCTGCCGTTGTATTTTAGATACAGAGACTCAGTTCAAACAGAGCGTTGTGTCTCACAGAAGGAACAGTCTCTGGATAATTTAAAATATTTACAGAAAGACATGCTGGAAAACTGAGAGGTGTTAGAAATCCCCATGGAAAAGGGTCATAGGCTGCTTTTTAAGGAATGTATAACTTTTTGAGTGAGATGGTGAAAAACTCCAGGGCTACATACTTTGCTCAGCTGATTTTCTCAAACAAAAGAACTCTGGGCTCTGCTTTAGATATAGGGTGAAAAGCTCAGTCATCCGGGAAGGGCTGGAAGTAGATCTGCTGTTCTTCCACATCGCGAAGAGCCAGTTGAGGTGGTTCAAGCAACTGGCTAGGGTGCCTCCTGGACGCCTCCCTGGTGAAGATTTCTGGGCACATCCAGCCAGAAGGAGACCTGAAGGAAGACCCAGGACACTCTGGAGGGACTTAGTCCCTGTCCACAAGTAGGCGGGGATCTGCCAAAACGTAGATATTTTTCTACGTTTTGGCCTGTCAGCCACACGAAAACGGAGTTTTTTCACATGAAAACGGATCTTTTTAAAAACTCCGGCCAAAGTGAAGATCTGCGTTTTCTCCGTTTTGGGTGTCTGCGTGTGGACAGACAAAACCGGAGTTTTAAGGTCCACAACGTCACTTTCCGCAACAAAAAAATGCTGACATCACGTGTGCGACCTGTGTTTACACTAGCCGACAGCATGGATGCCCTCAGAGCTGCGCTCGCTTTATCAATTGTCCAAGCGCTTTCTGCTTGTTTGTTTTTGCAAGAGGAATTACTGCTCCTTGTGGAAGACCACAGACGAAGGACGAGGTTAAGAACGGGGGAAGTACTGCCGCCTACAGGTCTGGCATGTCCTTAACAATGTATTTATCCGGGTACGTGTGGACAGAGTTTGTTTTTAAAACGAGGTGGTGTGGATGCAAGTTTTTGGAGGGGCGGATATTCGTTTAAAAAAAAACCGGCTACGTGTGGACTAGGCCTCAGTTTCTCGGCTGGCCAGGGAACGCCATGGTATTCCCCCGGAGGAGCTGACCCAAGTAGCTCGGGAGAGGGAAGTCTGGACTTCTCTGCTGAGGCTGATGCCCCTGTGACCTGAGTCTGGATTAGTGGATGATAATGGATGGATGGCTGGATGGATGGATGGATGGATGGATGGATGGATGGATGGATGGATGGATGGCTGACTGACTGGCTGGCTGGATGGATGGATGGATGGATATCTAGAACAAAGATTTTCAAGCACCAATGCCAATAATTTACACATTAAAAGATTCCTTTCCTCTCCTGAAAGTGAATTTGGTTAGGGGTCCAGATGCCACAGTAAAAGTCACGGATAAAGCATCCTTAAAGATTTCAAGTAAAGAACCTGAACAAAGCAATAGTGGACCTCACGCTTTTCACCCTCCTTCCTTCAGGCAGAAGACTGATGCACCTCAATCCTGCTATAGATCCTTTTGAATAAACATAAACAATAAATTACTATTCATGAATAACTTTATAAACTAAAAAAACACACTTTACAGCCTAATACACTGTTTTCACATTATTGTCATGTTGCGCGCTTCACAGAAGCCCGAGCCACATGTGGGAGATGACTTGTACCTTGTGACTCGATGCATCGCTGCAGGAAGCTTCCACACTCTCTTCTCCGAGCTACATGGTAACACTCTGTGGCCATCTGCGACATTTAGCAAGAACTGACTTATTTATGTCTTCAGTCAAGAGGAAAGGAGTTTGACATCTTTAGCGAGCTTCATATTCAGATCACATACGGTCTTATCTGAACTACTGTAGAAGACTAGTTTACGGCGTTGGATGACTCATTAGTGAAGTGGCAGCTTAAATTTGTGATGCACACTCCTCTGAGAGACTTTAAAGCTTTAGCGGCTTACGTTTAGACTCATTTGTTTTGCAGCTTTGATTAGAGGGACTTCTCATTTATTTTCTGCTCTTGGTGTAATTCTCAGTGCAGCCTTCTGGAAAAGTGCTGCTTAACCTGCAGCATAAAGTGGCCATAGAACCAAAACGCGTCGAGTTAAAAAACAAAACAGAAACACTTGTAGAGTACAGCAAATACAGCAGCTCCTCAGGTGTGTTCACGCGTTCATTGTAAGAGCTTCCCCTCAGATCTGAGAGCAAAAGAAAGAGAGATCAAGGCTGACTTTGATCTGGTCTCTTGGTTTTGAATGAGGTGTAGGAGAAGAGGCATTTCATCATTTTGTGCTGAATTTCCATTTTAATCTTTAAAGTTTATGATTTCTACAGGTTTCTGGATTTGTTGCTCTAGCAGAAACTGATATAATGACTCATCTCCAGTAAGTAGAACAGATTAGATGCATGATTAGATTTTGATCCCAGAACAAGATATACCTCCCCTCTGATACAGCGTGGTTCTGACAAGACTGGTGTGATTGTGTGTGTGCTGATGGATTCTCAGACATTCCTGCTTTGGAAACTTCCCATTTTGTTGGAATTGGATTAGCTCAACAAATGTTTTCAAGTTTTGTAAAAATAACAAGCTGAGTCACCCTATAGCATGGACGTAATTTTCACTTTAGAAGTGGGGGGGGGGGCACGGGGGGGGGGGGGTATCTTTACAGTATGCTCTAATGGGAACAGGCTTCAACACAAACGGTTGTTTTCCGCTTGGTCCCAGAGCTCAACCAGTGTCAATTTAATATAGCGTAATATTGTTTTTGGATGGTAAAAAGTGCAGGGGTCAAAACTTGACTTTGGAAAAAGTGGGGGGGACATGTGTCCCCCCCCCCCCCCCCCCCCCAAATTACGTCCATGCCCTATAGCCGCTTCTGCCATGTAAAGCTATACCACACTTTAAACAGGGGTAGGTTTGCGGGCTTAATTATGGGTTTTTTTAGACAGTAAAATATTTACTAGTTTAGTTACAATTTCATACGGATAAATGCTTTGTTTAAATTACCAACAGAGATTTTAAAAACATTTTTTATGAGTACAAAGTAATGACGGTCTTGTTATTCCTTCTCAAGTGGCCCATGTTTGAAGAAATGGAGATTGCATCCTACAAGTTTGACGAGATGAATGCACTTCAATTCAGTTCAGTTTATCTATAAAGCACCAAATCACAATAATGACCTCAAGACATTTTACAAAGCAAACATTCAACTTAAACAAATTAGATGAAATAGCTGTAATGTGGTTAATATTAGTTATGTGTTCTGGTTCACTGAGTTCAGTTCATTATTCCATTTAGTTAAAAGTTTCCTGCATAAGGAAACCCAGCAGAGTGCTGGAGTCACTGATTTGTGTCAGTGACTTTACAGCAACCCCCATACCAAGCTAGCATGTAAGGACGGTGGAGAGGAAAACTCCCTTTTAACAGGAAGAAACCTCCAGCAAAACCTGGATCAGTATAAGCAGCCATCTGCCATGGTTCAGTGGGGGTTTGAGAAGACAGAGAAACACACACAATAAACAGTTGAACCAGTAGTATTACCTTCTACGTTAAAGAAGGTAAATTGTTAATATCAGAAGAGGGAGAATGTTCAGTGGTCGGCAGTACTGTGCCAAATGATGATGATGATGATGTCAGCATAACTATAGAGATAACTCTGGATGTAGGTTTTAAGATGGGGGCATGTGGGAGGCAGTGCCAGGGATCTTTACCAACTGTAATCCCCACTGTACACTCCACCTCTATGAAGTCCTATCAATTTTTATTTTTATTTTAAGCATAGTCTCAAAAGAAGTCAAGGTGTCTGCCTCATGGACTAAGCTGGGAGCTGGTTCCACAGGATAGGAGCCTGATGACTAAAAGATCCACCTCCCATCCTGTTTTTTCAAAGTGTGTTTCCGCCATTTCTAATATCCAGAATGTCACAGTGGTTCAAATCAACTTGTTTTGAAAATGTTCACACTCTTTGAGTGAACTTTTACAAGCTTAAATTTTCCCAGAAGCAGCTAAATGCTACTCCTGGATTTTCCAGGGGTAAGACCCTGCAGTAATTCCTTAACATTCCAGCCAAATATGTAACGCAAAGGTAATAAAGTGGCATACTGTGAAATGTAGTTAAACTGAGCCAGTAAACGTTTCAAACTCAGCCCCTGTTAGCTAAAATGTAGAAACATGCTTTATTCTGGCACTTTTAAAGGGACCTAGAACTATTGTTTTTACAATTGAAAATTGTGTTTTGGGCCTTTATCATTTTTGGGGGCTCACAATGGCCCAGGAGCCCTGCTCAATGGCCAAACACAACTCCATAAAAAAGCCATGCAATGGGAGGACTGGTTTGCCCCACTGACTCCCCAGGATGTGAATCTTAAACGATCAGCTGGTTTTCCTCAATGGTTATATGACGCTGTCTGAAGCTGTGTGCAAAAAGGTGTGTATATGTTTGCGCGCGCGCGCGTGCGTGTGTGTGTGTGTGTGGTGCGGAAGGGGAGCTCTATGCAGCGTGTCGATGGCGGGGAGATGGAGGACGAGGAAGTGTGCACATCTCAGTTGGAGGGGGTGGGGGGAGTATTTACTCTAAATGTCTGCACAAGACTGATGGATCTCCTCTGAGCTCCAGCCCACACTTGCCAGTGCAACTTGTTCCTGGTGGGATGTCTGTAATCTCCAAAACTCATTTATTTGAATTGACCGGTTGTAGTAAGACAACAAATTAAACTAGCTTGTTTTCATTCTACAGGAAATGTGATCCAGTCACCATGGCGACCAAACCCAAAGGCACATACATGCTTGAAAAATTAAATATGCGATTTTATGTAGGCAAAAGAAAAACAAAGATTTGAGAAGTTGTGGTGTCATATTCCTCAGGTACAGCCCTACGTTTAATTGCGTCTCATTAAATTAAAGTCATCCTCTCCAAGGAAATTCAATCTAGCTATAATTAATATGTTTCCAGTTGTGTGTAAGTTGGTAATTCATATTCCTGTGGCACTTTCTCCTCAGCAGGGTAAAATGCTGTTAGAACAAAATAAAGGTATAAAAGCCCTCAGAGAACTAATCAGACTCGTACAGAGGTAAATGTGGGCTGAACACATCAGCTTGTCTCTGTTAAGACGGTGCAACAGCCTCACAGTTCTTACTGACCCTTCTTACCTGATAAATCCTCCCTCGGCTCAGCTACCCTGGGCGTGAAATCGTTTGGGCAGAATGACGGGACGTTTGGCTGTGGAGCAGCAGCGATTTGTTTTTTTGTAGATAAACACAGCTGATTGTTGCCTCAGCAATCGGGAAGTGTAAAGAGGCTGAGCATTTCTTCCAATTGCTTTTGGAAACCTCTGTGGGACGATGCTTTTCATTTTGTTACAGCTCCTAACGACAAACAGTTTAAATGTGGACGTGTTTGTGTGCGTTTGTAGGGACTTGAGTCTGCTGTGGAGAACACTTTGGCACAAAAACCCTGTAAAATCATGGAGTTGGATCTGACTTCAAGCTTTTCCAAATATGCATCAAATGTTAGCAACTTGACGAGTTTTAGGTGTGTCGCAGGGGCGTGTCCAGGGAGTGGCCTGGGGTGGCATGTGCCACCCTTAGAATCTTATTGGCCACTCCAGGTGCCACCCTACCAAGTTCCAGTTTAAATTGACTTTACATTGTCGACAAAAGGCTTGGGTTGTAAACTCCATAATAGTGTGGTAGCATGCACCTTTAACATTGTTTACTAACCCAGGCCTACAGAACATTTCTGTAGTATTAATATTATTTATTATTTTTTCATATTTACGTAAATAGTAGTTAGAGTCCCACTCAACCCCAGTTGGTGGCAGTAATGCAACAAGAAGTGACTTGCTAACCACAACAAAACTAGAAGATGAAGAGGAAAAAAAATGGTGATTGTGCAATGTGAAACTCAAAAACTCACTAGAAAGTAAAAATAAATAAATAAACGATTTGTGTAAATAAATAAATAAGCATAACCATTGGTGCCACCCATGCATGAACAAGTGCCCCACATGGGCCACCCCATTTTAAAAGTCCTGGACACGGCTCTGGTGTGTCGGGAACTGTCAATAAATGTACCTGAGAGGTGTGTGTGCCAGGGCCAACAGTGTTCTTTCTGCCAGCTTTTGGGCTGGATCAGGGCCAGAGGCCCAGCAATTATGCTGAGGTATAAAAGGTTAACTCTCTGGTGCAGCGTGGACCCAAAGTGCTTTCCGTGGGCTGAGGCGAGAAGAAAAGGTGCTTGAGAACAATTTTCCACAGCTCACCAACTCTCTTTTTCTCTACAATGTACTGAATACACTGTCGCGTTTTTTACACAATGACAGAAGAGCAAATATAGACAGCAGAAGAGTCCCGTTGCTGTTAACCAACCAGAAGAGATTGAGAAGTGGAAAAAAAGGGCGAAAATTAAAAGTATCAGTGGCGAGATGTTCACGTCTGGTGAATTTTAGTGAGTAAAACTCGTAATCCTGTCGTTTTTCAGGGCTGTTGTTTGGGTCGTGGTGTCATGGCTGATAAAAGCGACGAGCCAAAAGGCAAAGCTTTCTGTGTCGTGCTCTGTGTAAGTTACAACCTTCACCTATGGTCATGGCATTTGGATTGTGACCAAAAGAACAAGATTCGTGACAGAATGGTTCAAATGAACTTCCTCTGTAGGGTGGCCGGAGAGGAGCTCCGTCGTTTTGACGAATATTAAGTAGAGCTGCTACTCTTCCTCATCAAAAGGAGTAATCGGGATGGCTCAGGCATCTGACAAGGATACACGCTAGGAACCTCACCTGGAGGTTTCCTCCGCACACCATGGGAAGACCCACAACATGCTTCGCTCTGGCCTGGGAATGCCGTCCAATCCTCATATGAAGATGGGAGAATTTATGTATTAATGTGCAGCAGCGCTCGTGTGTCTCCTCCTTCTCCAGGTGGCACAGTGTGCACTCAGATCACACCAAAGTTAGAGGTAACATAAGACTATGTGCTTTGAGTATTGAGTGTAGTTTTAGTTATGAGGCTCCTCTCCTGTGGAACCAGCTCCCAGCTTTAGTCCGTGAGGCAGACACCTTGTCTACTTTTAAGAATAGGCTTAAAACATTTTTATTTGATAGGGCCTGTGGTTAAAATCTGATGTTAGCCTAAATCTGGACAAGTGGGGGAGTAGAGGGAGGTGGAGTGTACAGTCGGTAAAGACGGCTCTCCCTTGCCCTGCCTCCAACATGCCTCCATCTAAAAGGATAGGTTATCCAGAGTTATCTCTGTAGTTATGCTGCTATAGGCTTAGACTGCTGGAGGACACACTGACCACTTTCCACACTCGACTACTTTCTTTTACAGTCTGCTCTTTAACTGTATTATTTCCTGCTATTTCAGCTGTTAACTTTATTTTCTCTCTAAGTGTTTTTCTCCCAAGAAGAAGCTACAACGATGTTCTGCTGAGTTGTGGTGGCCTCATGGAGGGGGCCATCGTCTAGCACACTGCTGCTAACCACTTAAACATTCTCCTTCTCCTGATAATAACTTTTTACTTTCCTTGACGTTGGACGTGTTACTGCTAGTTTATCCGTTTAATTATAGATCCACTAGGATAAATACAATAAAGTTTATCTCTCACCAAATAGAATATTTACTAAGACATCACAACATAACCATAGACACATTGCGTGGTGTGTGTGTGTGTGTGTGTGTGTGTGTGTGTGTGTGTGTGTGTGTGTGTGTGTGTGTGTGTGTGTGTGTGTGTGTGTGTGTGTGTGTGTGTGTGTGTGATCTGTCTTCTCGATCCCCAGTGAGTCTTGGTGGTTGGCTGCTTACACTGAGCCAGGATCCTCTGGAGGTTCCTTCCTGTTCAAAGGGAGTTTTCCTCTCCACTGTCGCTGCATGCTTGCTTAGTATGAGGATTGCTGTAAAAACACTGACACTAGTCAGTGACTCGATGCAATTTGCTGGGTTCCTTTTACAGGAAACTTTCTTCTGATTGGCTTAATGAACCGACCTGTATTGGACTGTTTACTGAGTGAAGTCCCTTGAGACGACTCTTGTCGTGATTTGGCGCTTTATACGTAAACTTGAATGGAATTGTATAGTTGTCAGTCACACAGTCTAATTAAGAAAAAAATAAAACAATGCACCAAAAAATACTTGGAGCTTCTGTAAAATAATACAATAATAAATCTTTAAAATATGTACATTTTACAGCTCTTGAAGATTTTATTTCATCACTGAAATATTTCTATGGTCCATTTTTATTTACAGTGAGGAGAGGCCCAGTTCCAGGGCTGTTTTCTTTCTCTGATTGTCTCTGGTAAAATAACACATCTGGATCTTAAAGGTGCTATTTTCTGTTACAAAACACAACTGAACTATTTCTGTGGTTTCTGGGGGGGAAAGTGCACCCTGTAGCCCTTTGATCCTTCCATGGACGTATCATTAGCAGTGCAGGATAACTGTGCTCAAGCGTGCCACCCTTAGCATGAAGCACACTTTGTTTCCCTAATAGTCAGTTGAAGCCTTCTTGTGCCCACCACCACTCAGTAATCTCCATCCCTAATAACACAGCTGCCTGGGGAAAGTGTCAGGAGGCAGAAGCCCCCAAACCTTTAAGCATCTTTGGTGAGAAGGAGGCAAATCCGCTCTCCCCAGACTGGCTGCTTAGAGCATAAGGCTCTCCAGCCCTCCCAGGGTTTAATGTCTTATTTTTTTTCCTCAGACAAACACAAAATGAACAGTTTTGTCAGCAGTGTCATCGCTGTCTTTGTGTTACTTCCTCCCAACACAGCGAGGGGTGAGCGGGCTGAGAAATGAGAGGAAGTGTTTAGAAAGTAGCTTCTTGGGATCCGGATCAGCCGTGTCCTCGAGATGAATTATGATGGAGTTAGGACTGAAATACACAAATGTGAAGACAAACTTGGAATTTGTTTTATTATTTGTTCCGTGATTTATTTCAAAGTGAGTCTCTCTTCTGACACACTTGTGTGGAACATATTATTAACGTGGTTTGTTCCCGTCAGCTATGAAGCTCAGGTTAAATGAATGTAATGTGACGTTGAGTTTAAAACGAAAACACAACAGTTTGGTTTCATTTTAATGAGATTAGAAGCAAGCTTAATTCGGTTTTCTTGGCCGTCTCAAAGAGCACGGCATTTGTGAGCAAAACAGCGGGTAAAAAGTGGGCTATATTAATTTACAGTGTCTGACTGTGGGTATGTTTGAGCAAAAGATCTCATTTAACACTAGTTTTAAAGGAAACTCTAATAAAATTGTTATTGGATGTGCATGTGATTCATTTTGTAGTCCTTCGATTAAAGATGGCCACAAGGCTAAGCAGCAGCAGCAAACACTGAAATGGTGACAAGTCAGTAAATTGTAGAAAATCGTAGCAGAGAAGTAGGTGGATCATTCACACCACTTCTCAGTTACTAAACCCACAGGGGCGGGGCTAAAGAACTCAAAAGAGGCTGAAAACCAAGAATAAAAAGGTAAAATACCTGTAGTGTTTAAATAAATATGGGGGGGGGGGGGGGGGGGGGGGGGGGATCTGAAGTGAGTCAAGGTTAGGGAGTGGTTTTTCATCATTCGACTTGAGATAGAAATTTTCTTAAAGAGCAAGTTCACTGAGAAACCATTTTAATTTCATTTTTGAAAATGATCAGTTACTCTGATCATTACTCTTACGTGAGAATAGTCTCCTACACCTAGCTCTTGCGTAGCTTCTGATAGAAAATAGAAACTCTAGGGTTAGGAAGCCTGACAGATCTGTTGAGCAGGATCTGAAGAAAACAAGGAGCAAGCGTCAGGTGGGGTTTACAGATAATGTATCTAAACCTAGAGTTAACCAGAGACTAGACCTGGTTATCAAAGAGGCAGGAGATTGTCCAAGGAAATAGCCGTGTGGAGTAATCAACCCGCGTCGAGAAGTGGTCTCCCTCCTCCTTTTAGGCCAGCAGTGGCTGACGATGAATCTGCTGCAGCTGGCCCCGTTCAGACACCGCTCACCTGGAATGAATACTAGAAGCTGGCGAGGATGAGCTCACCTCAGATCTTGACGAGAACTCCTGCAGGCTTGTGTTTCTTGTGGAGATAAAACATCAACGTGCAGAACAAACCGAGTCAGTGGGAGAGTCGTGATGCTGCTATCCAATCAGAATCAGGATTAGTTTATTTGTCATTGAACCAGCATCGTTGCACAGCAAAACTGGTAACGCTTTACAATTAGGGTCCCTTTATTAACGTTACTTGGTGCATTATTAAGTATGATCATGATCAGTGCAAGAAGTCCATGACATTGTGATGAAGCTGGAGGATAATAAGTCATGGGGCATGATATCAGCAGAGCATTTAAAGTTTGCGAGCAGGGAACTTTACCTGCTGTTGGCCGTTTGTTTTACAGCGTTTTTAATTCACGGTGTTTTACCACAGTCTGTGCTGTCAGTCGTCTTGGTACCTGTTATAAAGAATAAAACAGGCAGAATAACTACTGGCCCGTTGCTTTGGCCAGCATCCTGTCTAAGGTCCGGGAGAGGGCTATTTTGACGAGACTAGAGGAGTTTCTTTTTTTACATCAGATCATCAATTTGGATTTAAATCAAATCTAGTTGCAGACATGTGCATTTTTGCCTCAAAGAAAATTCTGGATCTGTACAGCAGGCACAACACGACCACATTTACATGTTTCATTGATACTTCTAAAGCATTTGATCGTGTTAATCACGAAAAGTTGTTTTTAAAACTGCTCGACAGGAATGTACCTAAATATCTGGAGAGGATTTTAGTATACTGGTACGGCCGCCAATCCATGGTTGTCAAAGGGGGGAATTCAGTGTCCCTTCCTTCTACTGTTTATAATGGTGTCTCCTTGTCTTTTTAATGTGTACATGGATGACCTGTCCAGGCTGCTGAGTGGATGCAGGACTGGCTGCCAGGTTGGGAATGTTGTTTTGAATCATTTGATGTATGCAGATGATCTGCTAATCTGTTGTCCGTGCAGTGCTGGTCTGCAACTATTGTTAGGGATTTGCTCGCGATACGGTCATGACTGACATAAAATACAATGCAATCGATGATCGGGAGGACTAAAGAGGATGGTAAACTAATTTTCCCAGATTTCCACTTATCTGACAATATTATTCAGGTCCGGGATGAAGTTAGATATTTGGGGCACTGCATCTCTGCTGACCTGTCAGATGATAAAGACATTTATAGACAGTGTTGTTTGCAGTATGCACAAGCTAATATGCTCATTCTGAAAATTTCTAGGTGTCCCATTTCTGTCAAGCTGACACTTTTCAAAGCAGTTTGTACGCCTCTGTATACTGCACACCTGTGGAGGAATTACAGGAGAAGTCTGTACAAACTTCAGGTGGCGTACAATGATGGGTTGAGGCTGCTGCTGAAGGAGCAGTGCCAGCCAGTTATTCATGTACGCTGGTATTGCCACCTGTACTGCTACCCTTCGCAATCTAATGTACAGATGTATGTGATAGGCAATTTGATTTTATCCCATATTACCTTGAAGGACGACACACCCAGAGAGAGAGAGAGTAAATTGATTATTTGTTAATGTTCGTGATCGCCATGCGTGAGCTGGGCCCAGACATCCAGCCCCCAGTCTGCTCCAGCCTCAGCCTACCTGCATTCCCCACCAAGATGTTTGGTAATTAAATGTTAAGTAATATTTACTCTCCATAATCCTGGAACCTGTAATAACACACATGACAACAAGGAAGACATTTTACCCTGAGTCTCCAAAACATGGAGAGTTAACGCAGAGAAACCTCCTCCGAGGCTTCCCCACGTCACTCCCGTGTGCTCCTAGTTCGTCAGGGGCTTTATTCACAAAGGATGGGGGAGAAGGCGGGCCTTCTCAAGTTACAGAGGTACAGAGTTTTCTCAATCAACATCCTTGCTCAACCTTTTCATGAACAGCCACAGTTTGGCAAACACAGAGATTCATGATGTGTTAATAACACAAAATGAGCATCTTTTAGGCCTCAAAAAGGTACAGTTATAAAAATACCCAACAGTATGTGTAGGTGTCATGTTCTGCGGGTGGAGGTGGCAGACCATGTGTGGTGGTGGGTTCCGGAGGCAGATGAGCAGGCAGACGGATGTAAAAAATAAAAAGACTTTTATTGTAGGACGGGAGCAACAGGACGAACGAACATGGACAACGACAATGAACCGACAAAAGACAACAACCAGGAGGGAGGCATAAAAACACAAGGGAATCAGGAACACATGGGCAGAGTAATCAGGGACAGGTGAGAACAATAAGGCTAATCAGGGCAGGAGAGACACAGTCAGGGAGGCCGGGGCGGATCATGACAGTAGGCTGATGGTCTCTGGAAATGGTATTATCTCTATCTTGTCCACAACGACACAAAGCATGACTCGTTTCTATTCTAACCTTTGGAATCACTGGTGTTGTTGCCTGTATGTTTGACTGATCTTGTCGGTTTACGTTGCTATTGGTTGTAATTTTATTGTTATTAACTTGCTTTATTTTCCTAAGTGTTTTATTTTCCTGCTATTTTTTAAACTCTTTTAATCCTGTAATCTTTATTTTTTATGAATTTATCTATTTTTACTGTTCACTGTTTTATCCTTCCCATTATGGACCTTAAAGGCCCGGAATAAAGTGTGGTGATGATGATGATGATGATGATGATGATGATGATGATGATGATGATGATGATGATGATGATGATGATGATGATATTAATAAGCTATTACATAAAGTGGTAACAACTGCTTTTATGCATTACACAGTATTACTAAACATATTATTTAATGCAATATTAAGCAGTTAACTAATGTCTATTACTGAACCCAAGGGTCAACATTTCACTCAGTAATGATTAATTATGGTTAAGTAATGCTTAAGTAATGCTTAGGCATCTATTAAGCATTTAGAAAGTGTTTATAAATAGATAAATAGATGTTTACACTTTACAATACTATTAAAACAGCTTAGTACTGCATTAACTAAGGTTCAGTAATAGGCATTAGTTATCTGCTTAATAATGCATTAAATAATATGTTTAGTAATGCTATGTAATGCATAAAAGCAGTTGTTCACACTCTTTTAATGGTTTATTAATGCTTAACAATGCACTAAGAGACCCTTATTGTGAAGTGTTACCCAAAACCTTTGTTCCAGTACAACCGTACCAAGAGCAGACACACAACACAGTAAACTCATAGTGGGCATGCAGACTCTTGGTGGCGCTCCCATGTGTGGATAAAAAGAAAAAAAGTTGACAAGGAGGAGGAAAGGGATGAGGGAGAAAAACATGTCCTCCCACCTTGCCCCTGACCGAGGACAGAGCTGGGCTTCAGGAAAAAAACACCTCAAACACTAAAGCATGTACTCAGACAGTCTCAGCATGATCAAACTGCAACCGCAGCCTAATGTGATGAACAGATATAGAGGTGAAAGGATTCTGATTTCTCCACATGTGTGTTTACCATCGCTATGTTGA
Organism: Nothobranchius furzeri; assembly: GCF_043380555.1. Classification (NCBI taxonomy): domain Eukaryota; kingdom Metazoa; phylum Chordata; class Actinopteri; order Cyprinodontiformes; family Nothobranchiidae; genus Nothobranchius; species Nothobranchius furzeri. The sequence continues at coordinate 39,535,414 of NC_091755.1, forward strand.
ATCACACCAGCAGCAACAGGTCTGTTTTCACTCTCAGAATGATCCTTTTCCAGTTAATCTGAAAATGTAAACAGCACATTATAATTTCAGATAAATAAATAATACTACAAGTATTCTGTTATTTCTAGATGAACTACAGTCTGTCATGTTGTGTGAGTGGAGATGATGGACCAAGTGTGGTGGAGGGTTCCAGGAGGCAGGAGAGCAGGCACGGATAAAAAATAAAAATGGTTTTAATGGTGGAACGGGAACGACAGGAACAAAACAACAATGACTACAAGCAACGGTCTTGAGCAGGTGCGCACCGTGACTCGACTGGATCCAACAGGCGGACGCTCGGGTGAAGGGAAGCAGACCATGGAGCAGGAAGACCAGCCCTACCACCCCGGAGAATGTTGTTTGTCGTGTTATTCTCGTTGTTCCTGCCGTATCTTGTCATTAAACCCATTTTTACTTTATCCGTGCCTGCATTCCTGCCTCCTGGTCAGCTCCACCACACTTGGTCCATCATCTCCACCATCTCAACATGACAGTCAGCATAAACAAGCACTAGAAGGGTGGAACGGTGGTGAAATTTAACCTGTATTGGCCCTCAAAACCAAAATCTACAGAGATCTCTGGTTTTTAAATGCTGGCATGGTGGGAGGTTTGCGCTTTCTATTAAACCCACACTGAATAACTCTTTCACACTTAAAGACTCTGACTGTAACGGTGATGATGAGAATTTATCTTTGCACATAAGAAAAGGCTCAGCATCCTTATGCTGTGTTTGTCTGTGTCACTCTAGGTCTGGTAACCCTGAGGCCATGCAGCACGCACGCACGGAAAGTCTGACAGCATGATTAATTGTTCCTTGTTCAGAGGCAAACCGAGCGAGCCAACGGATGCGTGAGGAGCAGGAACGTAGTAACTGTTTAGCCGCTGTGTGAAAATACAGGACTGTTATGATGATAAATGAAAGCACAGGAACAATCTGCTGATGTCTTTGAAAAGGCTCTTGAGAAATCCCAAAACAATATACATTTCAAAGGAATAAACGGACTCTAATCTTTCATTTAGAGGCTCTCGTGGTTCCTGAAATAGCAGCATAAACCACTAATGTCGTATCTAATTTAAAAGACAACGAACAGAAGAGAACAGAGAAGATTTAGCAAATTCCAACTACATTTTCTCTTACTGTGAAGTCAGCAAATTCAAAGGTGCCAGCGAAGATAAAACCCTGAAGTACCGCGCCGCTCGTCTGCTGCGTGTGATTGGATTAGACTGCAGATGAGCACGTAGGCTGTGAGGAGGAAGCAACCATAGCCTTCAGAAGTTATTAATTACAACTCTGAAATGTTTTGCCACCACTGAACGCAACAGCAACAAACAAACAAACAAACACACCTTACTAGAGACGAACGTGGCTGTGCAGCTGCAAGCACAGCTGCTGTTAGCTGGGAGCTGAAAACGTTCATGAGCTCCTCAAACCGCTGATAGCTCCACGCTTCATTCCTTCACAGCACACGTCTTTTCACCATTCGAGATCTGTCGTCTGCTTCTGTTTCACTGCACCAACAAAGACAGGTGACATTCACGTATTTACACGGCAGCAAGCCTTTTTGTTTCGCGTAAAGTTCCTCCACTTTCTGCCGTCACGGTTTCATGCAGAGTAAACACTGACTTGATTAAAAGCGAGAATGGTTTGTGAGCACAGAGGGTGGCCTCAATGTGTAATTCAGCATCAACCCCGCTTCACACGTGAGTCATGGAAGGAATAACCATGACCCAAATGTCTGCCTGGAATTTGTCTTTTACATCTTGCACACACACACACACACACACACACACACATTTGCAAGCATATGCACGCACACATGCACGTGCGCGTGGAAGCACACACACACACACACACATTTGCATGCACACACATGCACGCGCACAAAACTCACACACAGAAGGTGATTCCAGAATAAAAGATGCTCTTTACAACATGGTTGGCCGCATTAACATGATGAAGGGTGGAACAGAGCTGGTGGTTGAAGCACATTTCAAACAATGCAGTGCGTTTACATGCAGCCAGTAACCCTTTTAAAACCCGAATATTCACAATAACCCGGTTCCACACGGCCATGTAAACACCGCCAGAAACCCGGTTACTACACTAGGGCTGTCGCGGTTGAGGAATTCCCCCTGCAGTGATTCAGGGTGGCTTAATATTGCGGTGTGCGATATTATTGCAGTACTATCTAAACATAATGTTTACACATTTAAAAAAGGTTAAAAATTGCCGTGCCTTCTTTTATAACACTTTACTGAATGCAGATCAAAGGGCACAACACAGATCGCAGTAACGTTTGTTTCTCCGACAGTCAGAGTCCGACTGAACTTAAAAACAACAAAATTCAGGAGAAGGTTAAACTTTTAAATGCTAATTTGGCTGCAGCATCTAACAAATAAGAAACAAGTCCCCATTTTGTTTAGTTGTTTAAAATCAAGCATAAAAAATTACATGTACCGGGCGCGCACGCGCCGGGGGGCGGGCACACTATTATTTCACTTTCACACATGAATGACGGTGATTTATAGCTCGGTCACGTTCTTGTTACCCACAAGGAAAACCAGCATGTTAGCCATATACGTTTTGAGAGAGGATCTGAGAGGGGTGGCGACATTTCCAGCAACACTGAAAACCCTCTGAGATGGTGCGCTCGTTGCACTAACACACACTTACTTGCGTGCGAGTAAAGGGAATCTCTCCCGGTTGTTGCTCCACCATGTCAGGGGGGTTTCTTTAGGGTGGATGCATTCCTCCTGCAGGTAGCGAGTGAGCTCCAGCTCGGCTCAAACTCTCTTCGGGACGGTTGCAGAAGCAGTGCTTGTCCGGGACCTCAGGAGGTCTCCGAGCGTTTATTATTATTTTTTTGCCGCTGGTGGCAGCTCTGTCTCGGCCAAGGACTCTGGCTGCGCAGCAGCTGACGTACTGAAAACCAAAGTGCTCCCAAAGGAGCGAAGTAACGTTTCGTTTTGATACCAGTGCAGCCATCCTTCTCAACATGCATCATTGAGTTGAACCAAGTTCAGTAATCGCGGTGGCCCATGATGCAGCGCGGTGGGCTTCTTCATATTGCGATATTTCATTTTTGCGGTTACCGCGACAGCCCTATGCTACACCTGGGGTAACCCTTTTCTAACCCGAATGTTTGGTCGTGTAAACGCATACCGGGATACCCCCATCAAAGCGTGTGTTCTGTGCATGCTCTGTTCGCAAGGAATCTTGGTCTTTTGAGTAGCGAGACGTCTTGTATGCGCCAGAACACCGGAAGTAAACAACAAGTTGGGAGCAACATGGGGAGTCGCGGCACAGCACCACACTTTCGGAGTGACGAGGAAACCTCTGTCTTCATCGGTCTGGTGAAAAGTATGAACATTATGTCTTTTGTTGACGGCCGAAAGTACAGAGACAGCGAAATATACAAGAAGGTAACCGAAAAGAATGAACCGGAAATGACGGATATTGCGTCTGGACGTAGTCCACACGTCCTGACGCTACCCCAACGTCCGCATTTACATCGGGTTTTGCAAGTTAGAGGTAACTCTTTCTATTTATGCTTGTAAACGGGTTATTCTGATCAACTCAGAAACCCGAATACCGACCTTAACCCGAACATTACCCGGATATTGGCTGCATGGAAACGTAGTCGTTGAGTTTCCGATTTGTTACACAATGATTCATTCATTCACACATTCATTTATTTATAAGTTTGAAAGACGTTTCACCCAGGGATTCGGGTCCTGGACCCCAGAGGGGATTTTTGTAACTATCCTGCAGGGTTCTGGCGCTCAGGGTGGGCTGATAAAGAGGTTTCATCCCTGGGATGATGGTGCTCAGAAGGTTTATTTTTCCAGCGCTATCCTGGCCACTTGTTGCTTCCATGCGTACGGTGCGTGATGCGCATGGGCAGAGCGCCAGCGCTGCGTAACAGAGTCAAAAGCCACCATTAAATCTAACACTGCAGTAATCACCACATCCCCTGCATGTGTGGCTAAAAACATGTTATTTGGGATCTTTAAAAGAGCGGACACTATCCAGACCTGAAACCAGACGGTGAAATAAGTCCATTTAATTCAGTTTATTTACAAACCGCCAAACAGCACTAGGGCTGCCACAAGCGGATATTTTAGTAGTCGACTAATCGTTTCATTTATAAAAGTTTATTTTATTGCAACAGGATGCTAATATGCCCGTCATTAGCTTCTAGTTTGAAGTCTGATCGGCTATGTGCCATCTACTAATAAAGACAAGATGATAGCTCATCAAACACATTTTAATTCACTTTTTCACCTGTTAATACAAATGCTACAGTCAGATGGAGGCAGGCACCTAACCAAGAAGACATTGCACACAAAAATGACACGGTGGCAATCTGAACTCAGGAAATCTGAACTCTTGTAAATAATTTGCATGAAGTCAATGAGAAGAAGTTTTAAATAAATACAGTCGAGGTTTTTAGCAATCAAATAGAGCTTGTTTTAATGTGTAACGCTGCTACACGATGCTGTTTTTTAACTCTCTGGTACAATGAAAACACTCGTATTTCTTCAGCAGACCCGCAGCGTGTTATTATCGAGCCCTTCAGAGGTGTCGGCCCACGGGGAGGTATACCGCCGGCAACAATACATTTACAATTCAATTAACCCAAGCACATCTTGACCTTTGATTTCCTAGAACAACCTACTGGGGGGGGGGGGGTTATCACCATGTGTTATGTTCAGAAACAAAACGTAAAGCTGCACACACAACCCAGCAGCTTTGTCTTTATGTCTGGTGCGGTGCCTTGTGCTGCTTTTCTGTAAAACCACCCATCAGTCCCAATCGATCAGAGGGTCCCGTCTTCTGGGAGATGAATCGACGTTCAAAACAGCAGCTTCTTGTATCAATAACTTACATGCTGATGTGCTGTGTGCATGTGCATCGGAGCCTCTCAACAACAAACAATCAATGACGCAACGTTCATGTGATTTATTGCTGCACTGTGAGCTGCCTTAGGAATGTTTGCTTGTACGTCTTCAAGCACAGCAACTGATCAGGAGTAATTTACTGACTGATACTACAAGATCAATCACACTCTGAACTCTACCTGTGACAGGATGAGAAGGTAACCCCAGTCACTCATTCAGTTCATTTCTTGCTAAATGAAAAAATATTTTGTGGCTTTTTTTATGCTTTCTGTTGAAAAATGAATGTGTTGGTATCTTTAACCTTTCATTTAATTGCTAACGCTTTACAATACGGGTCCCAGGTACATTAATAAGCATTAATAAACAATCAAATAAAGTAAATTTCAGGCTTTAATGTGAAAACCAAAACCCCTCACCGATGATCTGTGAGCCAGCAGCGTTTTCATATAAATCTGACTTCTTTCTCCTTGAGATTCTCTCAGAGAACTAAGAGACATTGTCTCAGGGTGGCTGAGAGAGGCTCTGCGGCGTTAGTGTACAGTGTACTAGCTGCCGGATCAATCGTAAAGGTCCAGAAGGCTATTGCATACGACCTCACAGGGAGCAGAAAAGATGGCAAATCTCTTCATTCTCGACTCTGAACTCTCTAAACCAGTTAACACCACCCATCACGGTGCTGATTAGAAATTCTGCTGTTGTTTAGCAAAACTTGACAGGATTTGGTGATGAACCTGTAGGGAGGCTAAAGCAATGCTGATCATGTCTGCCTCTGGTTTAACCCCCGAAGATGAAAGAGCAGCCTTCGGTTTAGATCCAGCACGCGTGTGGATCAGACTTTGGAAAAATGCAGCTCTGCAGACGCTTATTAGAAACAAAACCACTGGATTCTCCTGTTTTGGCCAAAACATGGATTAGCTCAAATTAATTTAAAGACTTTGAATAATGCTCTTCTCTTAGTTGTAATAAAAACACTTGTGTTCTGTGGTTGAATGGATTGCATAGCTTCATGAATTTAAATTGTCTTGCCATGCTGCCATTTGCATGACTTTGGCTGTTAAGCCTTTTGTTGTTGTTGTTGTTTTCTTTAGTAAATACATTAGGAAACAGCATCGACACCTCTTTATGGTCCAGGTTTGCTACTGCTTTACAAGCTAAAATGTTTGAACATAAGGCTTTCAAATGATGTTTGCACCATCTTCAGAAGCTGTGTGGATGTGATTTAAAAACAACAAACAAAAGCTATTTGTCTCCATCTAGTGTTGGAACAGGAACAAGCCCTGTTGGTGTTTCCTTTGGGATGCAAGAACAACATAGATGCATTTGAATGGTGAAATCTTCAGAGAACAATGGTCTGTTTTATTCAGATTGTTGCTACCAGAGATTTGTTTTCAGGATAAAACTTAATTCTCTGCACAGCGTTTACTCAACAGCACCAAACGTTCACAACGACTGACATAGAAGAACTGACGAAATGTATTTAAACGCACCAATAAAATATCTCCAACAGTCCAAACCGGATAGAGGGATGATGCTTTCATGAGCTGAATGTAATAGTGAGCTTGTGTGTGTTGGGAGTTTTGTCTCCTGTGGAAGTGAAAAACAAAATAGTGACCAGCTTGTATAGCACCTGTCTGAGTCAGAGGACTCCAAAGTGCTTTACACTACACACACACATCCCCACACTGGTGGTGTTGAGCTACATCATAGTGACAGCTGCTCTGAGGCACAATGACAGAGGCGAGACTGCCATACAAACACACACTCACACACACACACACACGCGCGCACACACACACACACACACACACACACACACACACACACACACACACCAGGGGCCCCTCTGACCACCACCAGCATGAAAGATGGGTGAGTGTCAAAATAACTGACATGACTGCGGGAGCCTGGATTTGAACCTGCAATCTTTCGATTACAGCGTGAACTCCTGAACCCTGAGCCACAGTTTTTATCATTTTCAAATAGTTCCAGTTGTTTCATGCATGAAATATGAGAATTCAGTGGAGGGGTTATCTAGGTGCCTCAACCCCGCCCCCAACAGGGAACAACAGGGGGTCTCATGCAACAAGAGCGAGTCTGCAGCTCTACCAGAGTAACCTTCAGCCCGCTGCCCAGGAGTGGGAAGAAGAACCAGGGGAGGGGGGAGAACCCATAGTAGGGTGTGTGTGTTTGTGAAATCCATCCATCCATCTGAACCCGCTTGTCCATGTAGGGGGGGGGGGCTATCTCCAGCTGTCAATGGGCAATCAGGCGGGGTACACCCTGGACAAAGTGCCAGTCCATCGCAGGGTGTTTGTGAAATGTTGTGAGTTCATGTATTCGTGTGTCGTCAGTTATAAGTGAGTATGAGACCTTGCTACCAGTTCAGTCACAGTGTCTCTCCTCTAGGATGTGATACGAGTTCCTGGCGAACGCGCGTCTCCAAGGACACAGGTAAGGAATGGGGGAGGGAGGGGCAGAGCGTCCATCTGTATTCCTTCTCCAGGGGGAATTTCAAATCTTCAGCCTACAAAGGCCGACATGAGGGAGCCAATTCAGGTAACGGCTGTTTGTTTTGATGCAGGCTAGAGATGTATTTTTTCTTTGCCTTCTGTCCGGTGGTCTCAAGGCAACATCCAAACAGCCAAGTTAGGGGGGTCGGTTTCCACCTAGCCAGGCGGAGAACTTCTCCAAGCTGCTTTCCACTCCGCGGACAAGTTTTGTAATGGCAGCCAGTTTGCTGCTCGGAGCACCCAGCTTACGATTCAGTTGATGCATGAGTGTGAGAGTTTGAAGCACAGCACATCCCTGCATTGAGCGGCTTGCCGATTTCTCCTGTCAACTCCAAAATCTTCTAACCCCGGCTTTCCACAGCAGCCGTCAGCAGCACGTTACTGCAGCAGCACGTCATAGCTGCTGATAGGAACCGCTGTGGTCAACAGAACCTTTTCCACAGGAGCCGTCAGCAGCGCGAGTCGGCCGCGTCTCAGGAGCAGCATGTCGCGGCCTTTACGCGCCGGTTCTATTTTCTACGCGCGACGCCTCTGAAACGGGTCAAGTTCGACATTTTTGGGGAAGGAAAGACAGGAAATCGGACGCGGAAATGGAGAGAAGCTCCCGAGATTTTCAGAATAAAGAACGTACTGCCTTCCGGTCGCTTTACTTTAAAAAAGGTTACTAACTGTGCGGCCCCGTGAGAAGTTATCACCTAGCTAGCGGTCTCCTTTGTTTTTCAGGTCCGTATTGGCGATTATAAAACGGACAGAATATAAAAACACAAACATTTTGGAGCCATGTTGTAGTTTTCTCCTGCTTGTTGTTGTGTTTACTGACGAAGTCACTCGTGTGACTTCGTGCCCTGTCGGTGACAGCTGCTCCTCTGCTGCGTCGCGTCTCGTGGGAAGGGCCAAGCAGCAGCTTGACGTGCTGCTGCAGTAACGTGCTGCTGACGGCTCCCGTGGAAACCCGGAGTAATCCACCAGGGACTCATCTGCTCCAAACAGCAGAAACCAAGTTATCATGAATCCAGTTATACACCTTTTTACTACATCCTCCACATGCAGCAGCGACAAACACAACCTTCCAGGAATTCATTACGTAATTTGATCTGACCAGAGTGTACTAATCGTATGTACATAAATCCCCTAGAACTCAGGATGTGTCACCACCACCACTTCTTAGCTCTCTCTACATTACTAATGCCAAAGTGTCCTTTTATTGTGGGCAGTTTAAGGCACACCTGTACATTATTCATGCCATCTAATATGACCCTTGAAATGCCACACCTGTGAGGTGGGATGGATTATCTTGGAAAAGGAAAAGTGCTCACTAACACACTTGCAGACAGATTTCAGAACAATATTTGAGAGTCATGGGTGTTTTGTGCATGTAGAAAAAGTTTCAGATGTTTGAGTTCAGCTCGTGAAAAATGAAAATGGGAGCAAAAACAAAAGTGTTGCGTTTATATTTTTGTTCAGTGTAGTTTAAAATGAGGATGGGTATTATCTCCCCCTAGCGGCGCTGAGCTGGACCTACACTCTGGTTCTGTCAAACCTAGAGAATAGGATGTGCTGGGGAATTGCTGACCTCCAGTGGAAAGAGGAGTGGGAGAAAAGTGATCAACATTTACAAAGTTAATAGTAACTGTCATGGTCTGCGTCTGCCCCTTCCTTCATGTGCCTCCTGGTGTTTCTCCATCCTCTCTAGGTGCTCCTTTTGTGTCTTCTAGTGTCCTCATGTGTCATGTCTGCGTCTTCCTCATGTGTCTCCTGGTGTTCCCCGTTTGCCCTCTAGGTTTCCCCCCTCAGACATCCCTTTCCCAGGTCCTGTGCTCTCTTGGCCCCCTCTTAGCCACGCCCCTGTTGTTTCTTTCTATGGTGTTTTCCTTTAGTGTCAGCTTCCCCTTAGTATATTAGTCATGGTTCATGCTTTCTGGTCTTTTGTTTTTCTCTTAGGTGATTTTCCTTTGTTACAGCTTTTCAGTATTTAGTGTGTTTTTCCCACCAGTGTTTTCTTCCTCCTCCCTGATTCAGTCATTGCCTTCACCTGGTCCTCCTCCCACACCCCACACACCTGCAGCTCATCTCCCTCTCATCCTCCCTGTGTATTTAAGCCCTGTCTTGTCGCAGTGTCTTGTCCTCCATTGTGTTTGTATTCTGTCAGCGTTTGTTCGTGCTCTTGGTGAGCTTTGTTTCTCCTGCTTTGGAGTTTTGGACTTTAGGCTCGCTGCCTTTGGATTTATCTTTTGTTCATCCTTCAAAAATAAAGGATTTTACTTTACATAGTCTCCTGCCTCGTGTCATCCTGGGTTGCTGCATATTTGGGTCCTAAACAAACCCCAAAACGCGACAGTAACAACGCTTGTAAATTCTTTCATAATAAAAAACGATGTCAATTTGGCATTTGCAATGGGGGAACTTCCTGTAAAAGTCTTCATTTTATTTAGCTAAACTATTTAAACCCTATTTATGAAACAAGATGGTACTAATGGAATTGGGGGGTTTGTCATAAAGCTTCAATGTTCACAACCGACAGCAAATCGTGTTCACCAGTAAATAACAGGAGTCTCATTTTTAGTTAAAAACTCAAGTATAGTTTTGTTTTGCACCAGAGACAAGAGAATAGAGAGGAAAGAGAAAGTAAAGAGAGTAGAAGAGGAATATAATATTCTAGTCTAGCAGCTTTTAGTAAATAAATGTTACAGAAATTAATGAAAAGAAAAAAAACTCCTGTAATATTAAACACACTGTCTGATATAAAGGCCCCTGAAAAACGGAGTAAATATTTGAATCATCGATTTGAACGTAAACCTGTTTAATCACATAAATGAACGTTTACGCAAGAATTTTTTTTAAAACAAAGACAATCTCACTAGAAGTCTTGGAGACTAGACACCCCATGAAACGACAACAACAATGTGGTTAAAATGAGCTAAACTAGAAGTAGTAACCTGGTTATTTTAAAACTACTTTAAAAGTCAATTCTAAATTCCCATTCGTTGAGTTAGGTATTTACGAGGGTGCCTGAAGGCACCATTCCTCACTGTCATGGCGCAGCGGAGGCCGAGTATCGCCGCTGCGGCAAACTTTCATTTGAGCTCGAATTAACGGATTTCCGCGGTTCTCTTCTGTTCAGCTCCCTCTTGAGTCGGTGCCGTCACACTTTGGTAAGTTATCAGACACCAAGCTGGTCTCTTTTGAATGTTGTTTCGCTCCCAGCGGAGGATAGTTGGAATTGAGCCGAAACGTTACATGACTAGAAAAAACAGCGGCACTAAACCCTGTAAACATGTCGCAAATAGTAAGCGCATTAATGTTTCTATAGTTAGGCATTTAAGGCACAGTTCTGTGATGATTTTACAAACGACTATGGGCCTTGAAGTAATAATGCACAGAAGCAAAAAGTTACAAAAACGTTTTGTTCATAATGTGTTTGTCTTTGCGACATATCTGCAAATTTGTAGGTTTTCTCAGAGCTGCACAAGAACATTTCAATATTATCGTTTATATCAGATAAAGAGGATGGGAGGGACATATTTATTACAAGATAATTAAAGACTGAAGCCTTCTTGTTCCGACAAACTAACGTGAAGAATGCCTTCATGGCGACCTGAGCATTTTAAAACTTTATATGGAAGCAAGTGAGTGAAAGAGCATTCGTCTGAGCTCTTTTGGTGGTGAAGGCAGCTCGTTTTTTCTAATTATACATTCTAAAGAGGACCCCATGTGGGTGTCTACTGCCTCTATAAACACTCCATACGTGAACAAAAACCATCCATCCGTTTTCTGTCGGTTTGGATTTAGGAATTATGTGCCTAAAATGAGCTGTTTCAAAAAGTCCATTATTGTGATGTCACAGTAGGGACATTAGCATAAAATCACCCACATTTGTTTACGGAGACATAATGGAGGGACTATTGCTCTGGGTCCATGCTGAGTGTGGCTCAACTTGGATCACCTCCACATGGTGTGGGTTGTTTTTACATTGCAAGAGTTGGCATGCTCGTCATAGTGTGTGTGTGTGTGGGGGGGGGGGGGGGGGGGGCAGCGTGAGTTGATCTGTATGTCACACTAAAACTATTAGCTAAACTACAGTCTGTTTTGATTGCTTGTTCATATTGTAAATGAGAACAGTCCGTTGTCTTTATGCCTGATTGTTTTATAATATTTTTGTCTCGTTTTTTTTTATCTTACCTGTTTTTCTTTTATGGAAAGCTATCTATGTGTCTGTTACTACTGCCTCTTGGCCATATCATCGTTGTAAATGAGAATGAGTTCTCAGTCGACTCATCTGGATGCATAAAGGTTAAATAACAGTCTGCTTAGTCGCTGGTTTTCTGTCAGACTTTGAACCTGGAAAAGGCTGAGATAAACAGGGCGGTGGGCAGCAGGCGGAAAACGCTGCAGAAACAAGTAAACAACAGTCGCTGATGTCAGGTTTTTGGGCCAGCTCAGTACGCTTGAAACCGAATCAAAGCGGGTACTGAAAATTTGATGGCAATCACAGGCCTGATACTGATGGGAAGTCTGGACTGAATTGAGTTGAGTAGGAACCTAGAATCTAGACCGTCATTTGCCCAAGAAAAATAAAAGGTCTAGCAACGCTTCATTGGAACCTCGCAGCCCCGTCCATTCTTGTGGCTGGCCAATCACAACACATTTATTTAGAAAAACTGTGTTTTTAAAAAAATTTTTATGTAGTTCTTCTATGAAAAAATAGCAGACTGCTACCTCTTTGAGCAGTCAATGGATGGCTTGCCAGGCTAGTTGAGTAGAGCTGTTGGAAAAGCGGGTCTGGGGAGAAGGAAGTCTGGGTCTCTGCTCTTTTGGTGTGTTTCAACCACTTTGAGGCTGACTGCTTTTGCGTCATTTGGTTCGGGTCGGTACTTTATTGAGGCAATACACGGCAGGATTAACCAGCAAACTTGTAACAGAGTGAGATACTCTCTGTGTCAAGGCTGCGGATAGATTATGAGTACTTTTAAATGAGGGGTTTTTGCATTTATAGGTGCAATATGTTTAGGTGTAAATTTAACCACAGTGGTTCTAAATCACACTAAATCTAGGGTCAAATAGTTTTTGTATTCAAATATTATATCGAATCCTCTATCAATCGGATCATCTATTTGAAAAACATTCAAGTGAAGAAAAAAATTCTAATGAGCTGTATTTAATAATCCACTTGTAGCACTACACCAGCTACACAGGGCTCTTCCTCACCACCCGGACCACACAGTTTGCCGGTTCAACTCTTTATTTGGCTCTCCTGGTCTGACCTACACACTCCCTGGGCTCGCCCCAGGTCTCTGAGCCATCACTCTTCTCCTCTCCTTTTACTCTTCAGCGACGTCCTTGATTATCAGCCGATGGCTGATTGCTGATTGCCTTCTCCACCGCCAAACCATCCTCGCACTCGTGTCCCATCTCGTCACGCTTCCATCGATGACACAGCGGCTCTACGTTCCTGGCCATGCCAACATCTTATCAGCCCTGTTTGCTCTGCTGGGTGGTCAGAGGCGGTGCAGGAATTGGCTGTCCCGGCATCGTTCCATGGAGTTCCACCATACCACTAGGGGGTCGAAGATCACGTGGCGCAGGAATCGGCCATCCTGGTGTCGTTCCCCAGAGTTTTTCTGCATCACTGCAGCATGCTTCCAGGTCGTTGTCCATTGGAGGTCAATGAGTGGGTGGGTCTCCTGGCATTGTGGTCGGTGTCCCTCCTCTGGTCCAATCCGCCAGCTGCTGAAAAACTGCCATTTTCCACTTTGGCCATCGCTGCCTTGACCCCATCTGATGGCTGCCGACTCACGGTTCTATTAAACCACCTTGGACAGTAACCGGCCCATCACCAATGCTCTGATCTGGCTGCATGCTGCCATGGTGTGTGTCGGGCCATTTACCAGCTTCCGGACTCGCACACACAGACACAACATCTGCTTTGCTCACAGCTTTATTCGCACCTCATACCCAGGTTAGCATTGCTGCCACGCTGAGACGCAGACAGGAGCCCAGTTCCTCCAGTCTGCTTCCAGTCTCTCTCTCTTGCATCTTCAGCGACATCCTTTATAGTCAGTTGGTAAATGGCCTGTATTTGATATAGCGCCTTCTAGAGTCCTGGAACCCCCCAAGGCGCTTTACAACACAACCAGTCATTCACCCATTCACACACACATTCACACATTGGTGGGGATGAGCTACAATGTAGCCACAGCTGCCCTGGGGCGCACTGACAGAGGCGAGGCTGCCGAGCACTGGCGCCACCGGTCCCTCCGACCACCACCAGCAGGCAACGTGGGTTAAGTGTCTTGCCCAAGGACACAACGACAGCGACAGACTGAGCGGGGCTCGAACCTGCAACCTTCCGATTACGGGGCGAGCGCTTAACTCCTGTGCCACCGTTGCCCCGTGGTGGCTGATTTCTGATGGCCGCCCGGTGCACGCCGGCGGACTCCCAGCAGCCCCCCCTGTACACACCGTTACGCCACTCATACGATTCCTTTTCAGAAAAGGCCGCCTTTTATTGAACTGCAACAAACCGTGTGAAAACTAATCAGTACAACTGCAATCCCCTACAGGGACGCCTGATCCTGGAGGGACACTAGCCAGCATGTTTGAGTTATTTCACTGCTCTAGCACCTGATTTTAACCAGCTGATGATAAACAAGACTCTGCAGAACTTGATGAGCTGCTGGACAGCGACTGCAGACACTGAATCAGGTGTTTTGGAGTAGGAGAACTAATAAACGGGATGGTGGGGTTTTTCTTTGGCTTGTAAAGTTTATGTTAGTACAACAAATCAACGTGCTTTTTCTGCCAATTAAAGCACAATTGAATGTATCCTTCAGGTGCAGGAGATTGATAAGCTGATTGGTGCTATGTCTAGAGTGATGAGGACTGTTGTGGAGAGAGAGAGAGCTTTGCCAAAGATCGAAGCTCTTGATTTACCCATCAGTCTTCGTTCTATGGCCGCGAGCTTTGTGTAATGGCCGAAAGAACTAGATTTCAGGTGCGTGGTTATTTGGGTAACAGATCATTATTGTTGAACAAGTTAGGATTACTTCATGTTCTATAGAGATTGACAGACCATGTGACTTACGCGCGATGCATTGTAGGAATTGAGGACGAAGGGAGATTTAAAAACCCGGAAGACCGAAAAAAGCAGCAGCAGCTGAGGCGGAAACGCCGTTGACCAAGAGGAGCCGTCCCCAAGACTCGCCCGAGGCCTCATCTCCCCACAAGGATATCTTAGATCTACTACAGTCCATAGATAAACGGCTTCTGGGATTTGAGGGACGACTCCACCTGCTTGAGGTGCTTCACAAGGAGTTCCAGGACCTCTGAACATCTCTGGAGTTTAGCCAGGAGCAGGTGGAACGTCTCGCGGCTGAGAATGCGTCTCTGCGGGAATCGGTTTCCTCCTTAACTGCAGGATTAGATCGGATCACCCAGGACAATAAAGCTCTAAAGGAGATGGTTCTGGATCTCCAATCACGCAGCATGAGAGATAACCTGGTGTTCGCAGGCCTCCCAGAGCAGACCGGAGGAGAAGCGGAGGATTGTGAACAAACCATCAAGAACTTTCTCCACACTCACATGAAGGTACCGGAGGAAACGGTGAGGAACATCACCTTTCATCGGGTACATCGTCTTGGAGCCAGGAGAACAGACAGCAGAAGACCTCATCCCATCGTGGCTAAATTTAAGCACTTTAAGCAGAAAGATCTTGCTAAAAGCCGCGGGAGAGAGCTTAAAGGTAAAGATTACAGCGTTAACGATCAGTTTCCTAAAGAAATTCTGGATCGCCGCCGAGTTCTCTTCCCGTTGCGCAAGAAGTTCATCCAGGATGGGAAGCGGGCTGTGATCTCCGTGGATAAACTGTTTGTTGACGGTAAGATCTACAAAGAACGAGGAGTAACAGACTGGCTTTATTAGACAAACTTCAGGTACAACTTTACTGTTATTAAAAGCACTCACTTGAACATGTCAGGATTAATAGCTGCTAGATCCGTTTAGAAATGTTCACCTATTCCCTCACCACCTCACAACCACAACACTTTTTCTTTTCTTTCTTCTTTTTTTCTCTTTTAAACCTTTATCATTCCTTTCTTTCCCTTTTTTTAATCTGCTTCTGGATTTTTACATCTGCATGGCACAATTTTTTTCCCTTTGCACACTGCAGCACACAACTTGCGCGCGCGCGCGCACACACACACACACACACACACACGCACACACACATATACACACACACACACATACACACACACACACACACACACACACACACAGACTCCATACACAGTCACACACACACACACACACAGACTCCATACGCAGTCACACACACACACAGACTCCATACACACACACACACACACACACACACACACACACACACACACACACACACACACACACACACACACACACACACACAGACTCCATACGCAGACGCAAACACATAGATTCCATACGCAGTCACACGGATAAGTAGCCTAAGGCATTTCATTGCACAATCAAAACACTGTTGGGCTTGTCTTGTTGTTGTTGTTGTTATTATTATTATTATTATTATTATTATTATTATTACTACTACTATTGTTTTTTATTATATATTTTACGTTATCATCATCAGCATTAATATTTTTATATTAAAGTTGTTTTTTTTTTATTATTGTTTTTTTTTACTACTATTATTATTATATTTAATGTTGCAAATGATAATAATGATTATAACAACACCCTTATTATTATTATTTACTATAAGATTAATATATGCGTTTAATTACTTATCTTATCTCATACACATGAAGGCGTCATATTATAGCTACTCACACACACATCTATGGGTGCACTAAGGTTTGTCTCATGGAGCGTACATGGGGCTGGCGCTAGAGAGAAGAGATTAAAAATTTTTGATCAGCTAAAGAGAGTGCAAGCAGACGTAATATTGTTACAAGAGACTCATAGATCTGCCACATCTGCAGATGAACTTAAAACACCTGAGTTTCCCAGCATGTTCTCTGCCTGCTATAACTCTAGGCAAAGAGGTGTAGCTATTTTAATACACAAAAACATAAATTTCACAGTATTGGACACAGTTTCTGATACAGAGGGTAGATTTATAATGTTAAAAATATCTGTACAGAACCAACGCTTATGTATCGTCAGCATATACTGTCCAAATATTGATGACCCTCCATTCTTTCATAATTTTTTCTCTGTACTCTCCGAACACTTGGACAGTCCACTTATACTTGGAGGTGATTTTAATTTTTGGATGAATTCCTTAACAGACTGGCTCAGTACAGCTGGGACTCAGCGCAAATGGCAATCCACTAACATAGTTAAACAGTACATGAGTGATTATGGGCTTTGTGATGCATGGCGATCTCTTCATCCTAACCGTAGAGAATATACTTTTTTTTCGCACGTCCATCACTCTCATTCACGTTTGGATTATTTTCTAGTCAGCAGTTCACTGTTGGCTGACATTTCAGACACTGAGATACACCCCATAGCTGTCAGCGACCATGCTCCGGTTTCTTTAACTCTGGTAAACAAGAAAACAATCCCACCAAGCAAAAACTGAAGGTTTAATACATCACTGCTTAAAGACGAAGGTTTTATAGAATTTTTTAAAAAGGAGTGGGCTTTATATTTAGAACATAATGACCTGCCTGGAACATCAGCATCTATTCTCTGGGAGGCAGGAAAGGCAGTGATGAGAGGTAAAATAATCACTTTCTCATCACATAAGAAAAAAACGGAAAACAAACGTATTCAGGAGTTAGAAGAAATCATCAAGTCTTTAGAGGCATCCACAGAAGAAGAGTCAATGAGCAAATTACGTAAATCCAAATTAGAACTTCATGGAATTATTGACAAAAAGACACAATTTTTAGCACAAAGACTACGAATAGAAAACTTTGAACATAGTAATAAATCAGGTAAATTCTTAGCTAGCCAATTAAAAATAAATAAAGAAAAAACTACCATATCTGCTGTTAAAGACTCAACCGGGAATATAGTATATGATCCTGAAAGAATAAACAACACCTTCAGAGACTTTTACCAAACGTTGTACTCACCACAGATAAACCCATCAGATAATGAGATCAATGAGTTCCTTGACAGGATAACACTTCCTAAATTATCAGACAGCCAAGTTACAGTCCTGGACTCACCACTAACATCAGCGGAGCTCCAGGAAGCCCTTAAATCCATGACTAATAGGAAAGCTCCAGGTCCAGACGGGTTCCCAGTAGAATTCTACAATAGGGCTGCAACAACGAATCGATAAATTAGATGAAAATCGATTACTAAAAGCGTTGGCAACGAATTGCGTCATCGATTCGTTGTGTCGCACAACTCTTCCAAAAGCGCCCCCCCCCCCCCTTCCTGCCCGCCGTTGCGCGCAGACCAGAGCAAGTCAGATCAGCGCGAGGGAGAGCCGGCAGATCAGCGCGAGGGAGAGCCGGCAGATCAGCACGAGGGAGAGCCGCAGATCAGCGCGAGGGAGAGCCGCAGATCAGCGTGAGGGAGAGCCAGTACCGGCAGATCAGCGCGAGGGAGAGCCAGTACCGGCAGATCAGCGCGAGGGAGAGCCTGCAGACTTGCGCTGCTGCGAACCGGTTCCGCATTGTCGCGCAGCGATCCAGGCAGCTGCTTCCAGCGCACGGTCCATTCTCAAAGTGGCGCAACCAAAAAACTATAATTAGCACACGATCGTTCATGTCCGCACATGTTCTCTATTTTCTGTCTTATTTGTGCCTGAAGCTCGCTACTGCGGAGCTCATCACCTGTGCTGTGGTGATGTCACCTCACGCAGCATCGAAAACGCGCTCTGCGCTTTTCGGTCAGGAGATCTTTGATCTGCTCAAAAGTAACTGATGAGGTGAAAAGGTAAGAATCCAGGCAACAGATTTTCTGGAGAGTTTAGAGGAGATGCAGGAAGATGAGAGACAGACAGGACAGGAAAATAGTTAAATAAAAACAAGAAAACAAAACAAAGTGTTGAAAAGTCAAATGTAGGTAGATTTATCTCCACGACACGTTTTTACCAGTAAAAAACAATAAGTTATACACATGTCATATTTATACATCTGATACAATTCAGATCACCTTCAAAACTCAGTCACACACCCAGGGCCGTTTCAAGACATTTTGGGGGCCAAGGCAAAATGCCCCCCCCCATAACTGGGCTCCCCAGAAGCCTCTGTGTAATTCATGCCCTCTCCAGGAGTATTAGTTATACAGTGTTTATAAAAGCCCCTCAGACATTACTGACATGTTCTAATATTATCAGATGAAAAACTAAATGATCAGACATGCTGTCTCATCTGCTTCTTTTAAAAACTTGCAAAAAGTAACAAAACCATGTGAAAGCCACTATTTGTGGATTCTCTGAAAGTTTCCATGGAGTTTGTGACAACTTATTTTTTCATTGATCCTATCGTCTAATCTCACAGTTGAAACAAGCATCCTTAATAATCTGTGCACAGGAAGCTTACCGATGCTGTAGTAAAACAAAAGGTATAATAATTTATTATTAATAAAACCTTGTTGCAGCACTAAAGCAGAAAAATTAGATTTTGCATTAAATATGCAAAATATTTACATATGAATAGTTTTAGAGCCCTTTAATAGGCAGAATCTGATATTAATTTAGTTCTTACAAAAAATGGGTCCCAACATGGTTTGTGTGGCGTTGCCATAGTGTGACGTCATAGGCACAGATCCCCTGTCCTCTTGTTTGGAAATGGAAATATGGTCACCCTATATTAAACAAACTGTCCACCCGGGCTTTTGCGCTGCACAGAGACGCGTCGCTGCCTACGACTGAACGTCAGTTGAGAGTCAGTCTCATGCAGACTGACCAATGAAGAGAGGGCCTCAAGTTAAGACCCTCTCCTCATTGGTCAGTCCACACGAGGTGGGTCAAAGGTTACTCTGGGCGGGTTACGTGTTGTCAGGCATTCAAGTATTGAGTATATTTACTGCATATTACAGTAAAATATTCTGTATGTGACCACATTATGGTGATCCTTGGGTCGTGATGATGGAGCCCTTGAATATTGTTGCCCAGGGTACAACAAAGTGTTAATCTGGCCCTGGTTCCGCCGTCACATTCCCGCAGAAACTGGTTGATCACACCGGGGCCAGACTACTAGCATGTGGAATGTCCTCAGAAGCAAAAACGCTTTTAAAAGGGAGGGAGGAGTCCTAACTGTTGCTGCAGGCGTGTTGTGTGAGAGTGCAGTTATATACTGGTTAATATATTTTTGGGTTCAGTTGCTTTCATGTGGCCTAATGTGAGTCTATTTGGGATCATTGGAATGATCAGCAGCATTTCTTGATGTGACTTTATGGCAGTTGCCCAGGGCATCATCGCAAGGAGGATGGCATTCATTTACTTTTGTTTTATTTGGTATTTTTTCAGTCAGTTTTGGAAATAGTGATCAATTTTGATTAATTCACAGCCTATGTTTAATTACATTTAAAATAAATATTAACAGATGAGATCAAACAAAACAGATGAGAATTGCCCTTAAGCTGTTTAACTTAGACCAAGCATTTTAGATCACAGATAGATGTAGCTTAGGGTCTCTGTCTATATACCTTATAAGGCAATTTAGGTGATGGCATGTTGTTTTTCTGCTATTGAACTGTTTTCTAATAATGTTGTGTTAAATAAAGTGAAGGAAGGAGAGAAATAACGTTTCCCTAGCAGTTTTAAAAAATTTCCCCATGTAATCCGATTAATCGATTAATCGTGTCGAGACCCCATCCGATTAATCGATTATCCAAATAATCGTTTGTTGCAGCCCTATTCTACAAAGAATTCTGGATCATTCTGGCTCCAACATTTTTCAGAATGGTGAGGGAAATCGAAGAGAGCGGCAGATTACAACCAAACATGAATTCAGCCAATATTAGTCTCTTGTTAAAACCAGGCAAAGACCCGGCATTTCCTACCAGCTATCGCCCAATTTCTCTTATTAATGTTGATCTCAAAATAATTTGTAAAGCCCTGGCCAAAAGATTAGAGAAGGTAACCCCCTTCATAATACACCCTGACCAAACTGGTTTCATTAAGGGTAGACAATCACTCACAAATTCACGCAGATTACTTAATTTGATAGATTTCTCTTACAGTAGAAACATAGAAACTAGTATATTATCTCTAGATGCAGAAAAAGCTTTTGATAGAGTTAACTGGAAGTTCTTATTTGCAACTTTACATAAATTTGGTTTTGGGAACTTCTTCATAAACTGGCTACAAACATTATACAGTTCACCAACAGCACATGTCAGGACGAACGACCAAATATCAGCTAGCTTCTGTCTTCAGAGGGGGACCAGGCAGGGATGCCCACTCTCCCCCTCACTATTTGCTATCTTTATTGAACCACTAGCAGCAGCAATTAGGCAAACAACAGATATTAAAGGGATAAAGTGTAAGAAAATAGAACATAAGATCAGTCTTTATGCAGATGATGTTTTACTCTTTCTCCAGAATTCTCAATCCTCTCTCTCCCAAGCAATAGAACTGATAAACTCTTTTTCCAGAGTTTCAGATAACTCTATACTGGTTAAAATCCACAGTTCTACCAATTAATTTCTCATTTGTCAATTTGCTTAATACACAGTTGGAGTCAGGGAATATCACATACCTGGGAATTAATATCTCTCCCAAGTTAGCAGATCTAACCAAACTAAATTACATCCCACTTTTAAGGAAAGTGGAAGATGATCTTGCTAGATGGAAATGCTTACCAATATCACTCATGGGGAGAGTTGCTACAATTAAAATGATGGTCTTACCCAGAATAAATTACCTATTCTCGATGATCCCAAACAAACCTCCAGCTGACTGGTTTAAATCTCTGGACTCCTCAATTACTAAATTCCTTTGGCAGGATAAACCCCCACGAATTAGCTTAAAAACGCTTCAGAAGACCAAAGACAGAGGAGGACTGGATTTACCCAACTTTTATTATTATTTCTTAGCCAACAGGCTGCAATATATACCAAGATGGTTGCAAGATAACCCATTAGACGAGTCCTGGTTAGATATAGAACAGACACTTTGCAATACGATAGAGCTTTCAGACTTACCATTTATTAGCTCAAGCATAAGAAAACATGAAAGCTTCAAAAGTATTAGTATCAGCACCTCTCTGACAGCATGGTGGGAGTATCTTAAAATGACAGAGTCTTCACTAGTACCATGCAATCGCACACCTATCTGGAATAATCCTGACATTTTGCAAAACAACAAAATGATGAACCTTCCGGACTGGAAAAATAAAGGAATCCGATACCTGGAACACATATATGAAGGATTGGACTTCATTCCATTTAATCAAATAGTCTCCCAATTTGGAATGGATAAGAATAGCTTTTTAGAATATCACCAAATTAAATCTGTAGTCAAACAAAAATTTAAGCTCAATAAAATAGAATTACAAACACCACCAAGAGTATTAGACTTTTATAATCTCAAACCCCCCAAACTACTGTCTAAAGTATATAAGACACTGTCCAAAATAGACGATAAAATTGCAATCCCTATTGAAAAATGGGAGGTGGATCTATCAGTTAGCTTTGACCAGGACTTCTGGTCCCAAACTTGTTTAAAAACTTTTAAAATGATCAGACACCCCAATTTACAATTAATTCAGTACAAAAGTCTACACAGAGTACACTATAGAGGTCATCGGATGTTCAGGATGGGGTTTGTGTCGTCTGACACATGTACACACTGCACAAACAACATTCCTGACAATTACATTCATGCACTGTGGTCCTGCCCACCTGTCCAGGAATTTTGGGGTAGAGTATGTGAGGATCTGTCAAATTGTCTGAAATGTCATATCCCAACTTCCCCCTCTCTTTGTTTACTGGGAAACCTGAACGATGTCCCGATTGCAACATCTTTGGTTCACGTGGTTCTGACTGCCATATGCATCGCTAAGAAAACTATCCTCTTGAATTGGAAAAATAAAGAAACTCTCTGCATTAACCCGTATAGAAATCTTTTGTTAGATCATATTGCACTTGATATAGCCTCTGCTTCCACTTCAGATGAATCTCTCTGGGCTCCTTTGATCGGTTCCATCACATAGCGAGGGTGGGGGGCCGTTGATGTTGTCCTGCGGGATGGTGTGGGTGGGGGGTGTGGGGTCTGAGTTTGGAGTATCCGGATGTTCCCTGGAGGTGGGTTCACTGGGGGTGTCTGGGACTGGGGGGCCGTTGCCCCCCTCTGGAGGTGCTTGGGTTGCCTCGGGGGGTGGACTGCTGGCGGTTGTGAGTGGGGCCCCTTGGGGATCTTGGCGGCGGTCATGGGTCACTGCCTGGCGGCTGCAATGCCCCTGGGCGGGTCTGGGTGGGGGCCTGGGGGTTCGGGGTTTGGGGGTGGCCGGCCCCGTGTGGGGATCTGGGCGGGGCCTTGGGGGTCGGGTCCTGACATGT
Organism: Nothobranchius furzeri; assembly: GCF_043380555.1. Lineage (NCBI taxonomy): Eukaryota > Metazoa > Chordata > Actinopteri > Cyprinodontiformes > Nothobranchiidae > Nothobranchius > Nothobranchius furzeri. The sequence continues at coordinate 39,558,327 of NC_091755.1, forward strand.
ATGCTGCCGGGAAGAAGGCAGGGACACCCAGCAGTGCCTGGCTCGGGTTTGGGGGCCTCAGGTAGACCTTGGCTCCTCTGCCGTTCCATCACAGGGGAGGGGGAGGTCCAGGAGGGGGAGGACCCAACCTTACCTGGATGGCCCATGTCTTATATATTCTGGAAGTTGTGCAAATGCAGGGGTGGGCATAGATATTCTGCTGGGGTGGGGCTGGGTTGGTGCCCTCGGACTCCGTGAGGCTCTGTAATGCTGCTGCTTTGGGCCCTGGCAGGATGGGCTGGGGTCTCCATGTCTTGGGTGGCAGTTTGACAACAGAGGTGCCTATTGGGGCCAGTAGGGGAGCTGGCTCCCTGGAGGGCTAAGCCCAACCAGCCATTCCTCCCCATCCCCGCATATTTCTCTCCTCCTGCTCCCTCACATCATCACACAAACATACACATAGGATCTTGGGGGGTAGGCAAGTCAGGGAGTGCGGGTATGGACCCCATTTCCGCATTCCTGTGGAAACCTGCCCCCCAATTTTATTTGCACCTTATACACTTCCACTGACGACATTCCACACAAACACACACTTAGGGCCTTGGGAGTGAGCACATTCAACGGCATTTGGCAGGGGGATATTTCAGCCTCCTCCCGAGTGCCGGTGCCCACTTCCAATTTTAAACCGCACTTAGACACTGATGGCTGAGGGTGTAAGTGGGGTGGTGCAGTGGCATCAGCTGGCATATGCTGGATGATGCCCGCACTGCCCACTCACCACAGCCATGGAATACACCTCATGATCACACAACACTATATTGGAGCAGGCGGAGGGAGACTAGGGGTCTTAGCCACCTCTGTTGTTGCTAGGCTTCCTGGGGCTGGAGGCTAGGCGGGAGATCTGGCCGTCTGGTTGGGTCTGGGGTGGTGGGTTGCTGTGCTCAGCGTTGGGCGGGGGAGCCTGCTCATCAGCACCCCAGCAGAAAGGGTCAAACTCTGGTTACCGGTGATGGTTGTACCCAATGTGCAGCAGTACCGGGACCAGAGTGAATAGGGTGTGTATGGGGAGCATGAGTGGGTGTCCGGCGTGCATTTTTGTAAGTCTTGGGTTGTATGTGCATGTGTGAGAATGAGGGAGGGAGCGTGTGACTGTGTTTGTGTATGACTGTATATGTCAGGTGGGGCCTTTGGGTCCTCCCCTCTCCTGGAACTTCTCCTGATGATATAGATCTCTGTCCCCCCTCCCCCTGCCACACCTGGTGTGGGGGCTTGTGCCTTGGTCTGCCTGAGTGTTCGTGGCAACCGGGTCTGGGGGTTTAAGATTTTGGCAACTGCCTGTTAGATCCCGGTGGCTGCCTGGTGGGGTCTGGGTCCCTGGGCTCTGCTGGGTCCCCGGCGGGGGTGGTCGCCCCTGGGTCCCGGGTCGCTGGGTCCCGGGTCGCTGGGTCCCGGGCTCGGCCGGCTAGGGGGTGGGAGGCTGCGGGCGGGCCTGTGGGCTTGACGCTGATATCTCCAGGGACTCTGCCGGCTGATGGTTGTGGCCCCCCGGGGCGATCCTCTGTGCCTCTCGAGGGGGGCGGGGGCCTTCCTGGTTGCAGTCTCCTTGGGGTTCCTGCGTTCTGAGGCAGCGCCTGGATCTCTGGGACTTGGAGCTCCCCCCGTCTCCTGCGCATCTTTGGGGGGCGGATCTGTGGTACCTCACACTCTGTTGGACGCTCCTATAGAGAAACCTTAAATAAACAAGCGCGTGTACACACACAGGTGCTCACATGGTGCTCTCAAAAGTATGGGCTTGGGCACGTTAAACACAGGTCTTAAGACTATGGTGGGCACTTAATGCGTTGTGATTTATTATCGTGATTCTTCAGTTAAGCAATATTGATTATATATATATATATTTTCTTTTCATCAAGTTGACGCAGTGATAGGTAGATCTTGTTGTATTGTTGTTGTGTCCCTTTTTTTTGTGTCCCTTTGTTTTTTTTTTTGTCTTTTTTTTCTGCAGGTCTAGAAGCAGACTCTTGTTCATTTTTGTTTATTTTTGTGGACCCCCCCCCCCCCTCTCTCCCCACCTTTTCTTTTCCTTTCTCTTTCACCTCTGCCTCCGTGTCTGGTCGGAATTACAAAGCATTCATCAACAATAACAATAAAGTTTTAAGTATCAGGCGTGACATTAAAAGCAAACGCTTTGATGCTCCACCTGAGAATAAATCTGTAAGGCTTGTCACCAGCATTCAGACATCAATTCTGCTTGCTTCACAGCCAGACAGGACACGTTATAAAAAAAAACCCGGAAGACACAGTTTTTCTCTGTTGGGGTCAGTGTTTACATCGCCAAACAGTCATTCTGCGCTGTAAACTAGCAAAGGAATGTAACCTCTCTTAATTCACAAGGATGTATAAAATGATGGAGACTGCTCCCGGTCCGTACAAAGACAGGCTCGACGCAAAATCTAGAGAAAGGTACGAGGAGAAGATCAAAGGATTAAACGGGTTAGACCCCCACGAACACAAAGACTGGAGCAAAGACGTTAGCATGTTGCCCAACTTTATTCAAGCATATAAATATTTATGGTGCTAAGTGTGCGTGCATACACCCATGAAGTGTTTAGTAATGTCAGTTCTCTGCAACAAGCCCAAGTCCAGTTTACCGACGGGTGGGTCACTGGCTCCGGCGGATGTGGAACAACTGGCTGTTGTTTTGATCTGGCTCTCCGTCTAAACTGGTCAAATCTGGTGGTGGTCATCGCTTTCACCTCGATATGACCCATGTGGAGGGACGGAGCCCAGTCCGGATCGCATTCCAGCATGCTGTAGGCCGGTTTGCCTGCATACGACACAAATAGTAGCCCGCAAAGCTAATGTAAACAAAGCATTCCAGCAAAACAAATGGGCCAGCAGAGGCCTTATTTGTGACCCGTATCTACAAATTCGCTATGATAAATCACTTCACTGCAATACATAAACTTACCTTTATGGAAATGTCTAAAGCAGAGCAACATGTGACCTGGGGTGTCCTCGAACGTTAAGCTAGGTCTTCTGATAGTAGCAATCCACGCCATCCGTTGCCTCTTAGCAGCTTCAGACACTTCGCTGGAACAACCTCTCTCCCACGCAGGAATCTAAAAAAAAAAAACGTGTACCTTTGGCTATTAGCCCTCCCTGGTGTTCATGCGACCTAGTATGGCAATCAGTAGCACAACAAGCTCTGACCATGTTTGGGGACAACTGTCCGAAAAAAAAAATAGAATGGAATGAGCGCGCTCAGTGGTTTGAGGGGGGAGGGCTGTCCCTCATAACTACAATCCTTTGCGGTTTGAAGCCGGAAATGACGACACGTTTTCAATCTCAATTGCAGAATTTTCTTACTTTAATGTGCAACCTGCAGACAGCTGCCATTTAGTTCATCGGCCACTTTTCATGCCAACATAATTTCTATCCTTTGACGATATTTCAAGTAGGGCTGCAACTAACTATTATTTTCATAATCGATTAATCTGTCGATTATTTTTTCTATTAATCAATTAATGGGTTTGTTATTGTTTAGCTATTTAACCTATACAATTGATGAATACATTTCAGTTAAGAAAAAGAGAAACATAAGAGAATTGTGCAGTTGACTGCAATCTATTTTATTGCACATGAACACAGTCAGCGGTGTAAAATGAGCTAAACAGTGCAAAATATCAGTCCAGAATAATTTTTGGCATCAAAATATAAGAGGTAAATTCCATAAAAAATAATGTAGAATCTAGAATAGAGTTTGTAAGTGGTATGCATTGCTGGGGGGTGAGTGTCTTGTTCCCCATGCAGTTGTCCATCGTTGCTTGTTTTTTTCTGCATAAGAAACACAAATAGACTGAAATAAGTACACATATAAAATAAAGCAGCACACACACTACAACACTAAATCAATATTACATTATTTGAATTAATTAACAATATACAGTGATCATTTAATTTGACAAAAATGTGTTGTGAGGCGTTTTACAGCGTTAGACAGTAAAACAGCCTTTTAATAATAAAAAAAATGACTTTCTGAAATTCTCCTGTATTTAAAAATTGAAAGCGTACAACTATGCCGCGTTATATTCACCTGGACACAGCTCGTCTGTATATTTTTCTCCGCAGAGTTGTCCTTTTTTGAATGAGGAACATAGTTATGGGTTTGTGCCGTTTTTCTCTTAACGAGAACATTCTTTTAAACAGACGTGCTAAATTTGGCAAGCGCATGATACACAACACGGAGATTCACGATTGCATCTAGTCAATCAGAAGTAGAACACCGTAGACTGGCGCGGCAAAAAAAAACATGTTTAACATCCACTATAACGAACTCAGCTAAAACACTAAGTCCCAAATTTGATCTGCGTGTAGTCATGGACCACTATATTTAGCTTGTTTATTTTCTGTTACTTACCGGATTCACCGGACTTTCCTCTGCTGCATCAGCCCCCACATGTTTTCGTCTCAAATGTTCACTTAGGGACGTCGTGCTTCCGTGCCATGCTAGATGGTTTTTTACATATTTTGCAGGTCACCCGTCTTTTCATGACATCTAGAGTGAAGTGCTCCCATACTCGTGAGGTTTTTGTCCGGGGTTTCTCTTCAGTTTTGTCGCTTCTATTTTTCTTCCGTATTTCTTCTTGTTCCGCCATCTCTCACAGCAAGATGAGCGTCAGTAACGTGTTACGTCGTGAAAACCGAGGGCACTTATTGGCTCATTTCTTCTTCTACGGCTCCACTGGTAGATCAGTGGCTCAGTACTGCCACACACTGGTGGCAAATTTAACAGATTGTAACCGATGTCAGATTGTGGTAAAAAATAGACTTTATGCGGTAAAATGTGATTATTAAACAACTAATCGATCACTAAAAAAGTTGTTAACTATTTTAATAATCGATTATAATCGATTAAATCGATTAGTTGTTTCAGCTCTAATTTCAAGATTCAGAGACTTGAGGAAGACGTGTTTCTCTTTTGTTATTGTCACTAGGTCTGGGCTTTGAGGCTCCATGTGCCCTCCAGGAGAGAAGTTTGATGCCTTGTATGACTATTTGGACCTTTGCATAGTTGAACCCTGGTGTGGTATGTGTGCTGCTGTTCAGCCAAAGGACCAGTGGCTTAATAACAACCTTTAAACAAATCTCTGTAAACAGACACCTGTGTATTCTGGGAAGAAATGATCTCATCCCAACAGAGAGGGTGGAAGGTGTTTATTAGTTTTCTTGTTATATAACTGTAATTACTATGAGATCTATTAAATCCTAAATGTGACTTTGAACTCTTCCAGCCCAGGTTATGAAGATCAGACTTAAAGCTGTTGGTGATATCAGACTTTTATCAAACGTCTGTTCCTGGAGGGATGATCAGACGTGTTGCTGATTTATGTTTGATCTCGCTTCTGGTGCTTTAACTTCTACTCTGCCAGGTTAAGACAACTTACCCACCCTGACTTAACCACTGAGACGTACCACTAGTGGTGAAGGGAGGGGGTAACAGAAACAACTGACTGCACATGAGGTGTTGTCCCCAGAATCCAACCCCCCACTCCTGTCTGGAAATGGACACTGTTGGCGGTATTTATAGCTCCAGACCACAAGCAAGCTCTCTTTTTAAACGGGGAAGAAACTGGTCAAAATCAGCCGGGTGTATTCTAGACACTTACTGTGTCTGTAAAACACATTTGCTCGGGCCCATCAGGTAAGAGGAAAGACAGACTGTGTTTTGTTTTTCTTTTAATTATCTGGAGTTTTTTATTCATTGCAGGCAGCGATGTGTAACATAGGTGTGGTATTTTGCTTAATAGCTTGAGAAATGATGGCTTCTCTGGTAATTACTGAGAAAATGGTTAGTAGTTTATCCAGAACTAAGAAAACAAATGCCATACGTGTGTTTTTGGTAATATTTTAAATGTATACATGTATATTATTTTGACATCTTATTATTCTTTAGTGTTTTAAAAGCTATAAAAATGCTGACACTAGTCATTTAACTTAATAATAATAATAATAATAATGCATTGAACTTATAGAGCGCTTTTCTAGACCCCCAAAGACGCTTTCACACACTCTCACATTCACACGCTGCTAGTGATGGTAAGCTACTTGTAGCCACAGCCGCCCTGGGGAGGTCTGACAGAGGCGAGGCTGCCATTTGGCGCCGTCGGCCCCTCTGACCACCACTAACACAGGCAAGTTGGGTGAAGTGTCTTGCCCAAGGACACAACGGCAGGATACCCCTGGCGGGAGCTGGAATCGAACCCATGACCCTCCGATCATGAGGAAACCCGCTCTACCACCTGAGCCACTGCTTGAAGAAGAGTCTGTAAAATATGAAAAATGTAGTTACACATTATTTCCTCCTTTTTGGATCAAGTTAATATTTCTAAAGTCTAATTGAAACTGGTGACAAAAGGTCAACAACTACTTTTGCATTTTTATGGAGGATGGATCAAACTATTACTGTTTTTAATGGTTACTGTAGTAAAAATTCTTACAGTCATTATTTTTAAACTTATTTACTTTCATTCAGTTCTATAGGGAGCCTAAAGTTTCCCTTTCCGGTCGGCTCATGGGTCCCTGGGAGAACGAAAAAATGAATGCAAGTCAACGGGGCTAAAAACGCCATTTTCTAATCCGCTTTGCCTTACGCCCTGGATCGCACACATGTTGTGCTGCAATTTAAATGAAAAGTAATGATGGGTCTTTCGACCATGCCAGTCATGTACTTTGAGATTTATTAGCTTGTAAAAGTTCATAATTAGCACAACTACACACCAGAAATCGGCACGTCGCATATGTGACGTCACCACATAATCTCCTCTCCCCTAGCGTAGCTGCTACTAACCACATGACCAGATTCATGGTGGTTCTTTCCTCCTGTGGGAAGTTTGCTGAACCATTTTCCATCAGTTTTCTCCGTGTCTGGTTCGATGACGCCACTTTCGTGAAGCGCATTTGTAGTCTTGGACTTATTTTCACACACAACCTAAAACATCGTTCCCCCATTCAAAAATAAGCTCGTTCTTGGTATCAAAATGTGTCTTTGTCTGGGTGTCATTCTCGACAGCTCACTTTCTTTTCAAGCTCACATTAATAACATAATTCGGTCAGCATACTTCCATCTACGTTCCATAAACCGTCTCCGCCCCTCACTGACCCCTCGCACTGCCGCCATTCTCGTCCACAGCCTCGTCACCTCCCGTCTCGACTATTGCAATTCACTTCTTTATGGTCTCCCCAACAAACTCCTTCATAAACTGCAACTGGTCCAGAATTCAGCAGCCCGTATTATCACCAGAACCCCTTCCTTTCACCACATCACCCCGGTTCTCCAGCAGCTTCACTGGCTCCCAGTTAAATTCAGGTCCATCTTCAAAATTCTCCTCCATACCTTCAAAGCAATCCACAACCTCTCTCCTCCATATATCTCAGACCTTATAAGTATTCACACCCCCTCCCGTTCTCTCAGATCTCCTTCTTCCATCCATCTTGCGGTTCCTTCTTCCCGTCTCGCTACCATGGGGAGCAGAGCTTTCAGCCGCTCTGCTCCTCGTCTCTGGAACTCACTTCCCCCAGACATCAGGAACATCGACAGTTTTACCCTTTTCAAAACAAAACTCAAAACACATATGTTTAAATCTGCCTACGACCTCTGATTTTATTGAACTGTTTCTCTCTGTTTTTTTTTTCTTGTTTGGGCTTTATTATTGTTTTATTGTATTTTATTACGTGTTTTCTGTCAAGTGACCTTGGGTGTTCTGAAAGGCGCTTGTAAATAAAATGTATTATTATTATTATTATTTACATTCCCGGACATCATTTGTGAAATCCATGGCACAAAACAAGCAGAATTAGAAAATAGCGTTTTTAGCCCCGTTGACTTGCATTAATTTTTTCCGTCTTCTGGGGACCCATGGTGCGGAAGTAGATGGGCGTGACTTAGGCTCCCTATTCAATGGCCTGGTCGAAATTCATGGTATACTTTTGATGTTTATTATGTATTCAGCATCCTCAAAACTTAAGGCCCTGATGGTTTTCCAGGAAGGAGTTCAAAAGGTAGCCTGAGGTGATGTGTACGCGACACTAAAGTAGTCTGACGATGCTAAAATCAGAATGCAGCCTGTGACCAGGAAAAGCTATGTTTACTGGTGGAAAAGGGCCAGCAGAGGCATTGAGAGAACCCTGATGTCCAAAATTGTGGTATAACTGTTTATTAAATTCTGAGTGTTTGCTTGCTGTGTCACACTTTATGCAACAAATTCTTTTTGTTGTTGCGATTCTTGAAATGAGGCATTTAATCATTTTGACCTAGCATTGGTAATTTTTAACATCCGTCCATCCAGACGTTCCCTTGCCAGCTGAGAAACGTCAAAGAGTAACTAAACCCCAAATAACTTTTTTTGCATATTAACTGTATAATTGGGTCTTTACAAATGCAATCTTTCCGTTTCTGTGCATTTTTGACATGTTTGTGTAAACTTGATTAAATCTAGGATCTAGGTCTAAAAATGTCTTAGTGCTGCCCCCTGTGGCAGAACAGCAGCTATTGCATTTTAAACTTGTGATTGACTGGGGCTGGAACAATTTCCCGTCATCGGTACAGTCTCCTCCCACTCCCCCTCCCTCCCAGGATGGAAATCCCCCACACTTGGCCATGCCACTCTGTGCCTCCTGGCAATGCCCACTTTCATGGCATTTTTCAAATCTTGACCAGGGGTGGAGTTACATTTCCTGATGGTGTGCAGTCCCTCTTTAAAGGCCTTTTCCAACAGCACTACTCGGCGTGACCTTTAACGGTTTGGTACAGTCTGGCTGCTTTTTGTATTTGCCCTCTACTTTTCAGTCCTTGCTCCGTTGTCGTTCCAAGGGCTGATCCGGGCCGACATCACGACTGTCAGCCACTGAGTGGCCAGGGGGCGGAGTCACTGCTTTCTCCAGAGCTTTCTGGCCGCTGCCTGCATCCATTTCCTGGTTCAGGGTCTAACGAAAAGCCACAAAATTGAGCAGAATGTTCAATGTCAATGCCATTTTTGTGCTGAGTTGTGTTTCTGAGTAGCATACAGGTCACCTCACACTGATCCCCTCGTTTTGCCTCAAGTAAAGATTTTGCTCAGCACGCTAAGCTAATGTCTGACTTGGTGTTTTTGTGTTTCTTTCAGATGAAAACTACATTCTGAGCTCAACAACCTGAGACAGAGACTGGCCAGAGATGGAGAAGCCCGTCCTGCAGACGCAGCCGTCCACTTTACCTTTTTTTGACACCGCACATGCCTTCAACCTGCTGCGGGGAATCCATGAACTTCGCGCTGAAAGGAAGTTTTTTGATGTGACTTTGTGTGCTGAAGGCAAAGAGTTTCACTGTCACCGCACGGTGTTGGCGGCTGCCAGCACGTACTTCAGAGCTATGTTTGCAGGGACTTTGAGGGAAAGCGTAATGGACCGGGTGGTTCTACATGAAGTGTCAGCTGAGCTTTTAGGCCTTCTGGTAGACTTCTGCTACACAGGTCGCGTCACTGTCACTCAGGATAATGTGGACGTCCTGCTGAAAACAGCTGATTTGTTTCAGTTTCCTTCGGTGAAAGAGGCCTGCTGTGCTTTTCTGGAGCAGCGGCTCGATGTGTCCAACTGCTTAGAGATCCAGGACTTTGCAGAGGCCTATGCCTGTAGAGAGCTGGCAGCTAGCGCGCGTCGCTTTGTCCTCAAAAATATCATGGAACTGGCTAAAGGGACTGACTTTGAGCGGTTGCCATGGAAGCGCCTTCTTGAGTTTGTGTCAGACAACGACCTGTGCGTGGATAAAGAGGAGACAGTCTATCAGATCGCCGTGCGCTGGGTGAAGGCTGATCTTCAGCGACGGCTACACTACTGGCCTGAGCTCCTTCAGCAGGTCCGACTCCCATTTGTCAGGAGGTTCTTCCTATTGGCCCACGTGGAGAGTGACCCACTTGTCTACCTGTCGCCCACCTGCCTCCGCATGGTGAATGAAGCCCGCAGCTTCCAGTCCTGTGAGTACGATCGCCACGACAGGCCCTGCCACCGCATGCGGCCGCGGCCGTCCACGGGACTGGCTGAGATCCTTGTGGTGGTGGGAGGCTGCGACCAGGACTGTGATGAACTGGTCACAGTGGACTGCTACAACCCTCAGACTGGACAGTGGCGCTACCTGGCTGAATTCCCAGACCACCTTGGAGGAGGTTACAGCATAGCCGCACTCGGGAACGACATGTATGTCACAGGTATGTGTATCTCCTCAGTAGTGTGCAGGTTTCCATTCATCGAAGAAAACCGCTCTCACGGTGAGATTATAAGTGCATTGAGGCTGCTTGGCTCCTGACTGAATAGGCTACAGGGTCTGAATGTCGGCAAATGCGGCAGCACAGTGTGTGCTGCTAGTCAGCTCGGGTGTCATCATTGTCTGGGCAACAGCTGTGTGTGAAAACATTCATTCTCTGGAAACATCTCGTCACATTTTCACTCAGACTTCTGAGGACAGGTCGTTAATCCTGCTGCCTCAGCTCATGGCCTCTGGCGTAATGTTGGCAGGGATGTTTATTTTATAATCTAAATTGGATGGAGATCTGGTGACTGTGGAGGCCATTGGAGATGGGGCTGCATAATACATCGCAAATGTATCGTCATCGCGATATTGGCATGCGCAATACGCGTGTCGCAAAGAACGGGAAAAACACACCGAATGGTCAGCTCAAATGTTTGCCACACATAATGTATTTTGTCAGTCAAACAGAAGCAACATTTCGTAGAAATCAAATTGAGCCCTTCACCCATTTGGCCAATCGGGTCGGTTCTTATAGGTCAGGCGCCTGCCCCCTAGCAAACACCTGAGTTAGCTTTGTTCTGCTTTTCTTGGGATCCACCGATTCCCTTTCTTCACATCTTTTGATCGCAATTTTTTTCTGTTCCCATTTTTTATGATCTTTTAAAGTAAATTTTTATTTAATTGTTTTCCATTTTTTTTGTTCTTGAGTTAAGTATTTGTTTATCACGACTCATATCGTCATCGCCATTTTAATAACGTTATTGCACTTCGCAGGCTTTCCTAATAGCGTGCAGCCCTAATTGGAGAACAGTGAACTCCAGGGCTGCAGCCATCAGGTATTTTAGTCATTGAGTATTTTATTGAGTATTGTATTTAAAATGAGTTTTTGATGTTAATGGCTTCCAGAATTCTCCTCTCTAAAAGTTTGCCATGATTTGCCATCAGTCACTTATCTGGATTAGTGAGAATAAGTGAACAGTGTTCACTATAAACACAGGGGCAGCAGTAGCTCAGGAGGTAGAGCGGGTTGCCTCATGATTGGATGGGCATGATCGGAGGGTCACGGGTTTGATTCCAGCTCCCGCCAGAGGTATTCTGCTGTTGTGTTCTCAGGCAAGATATTTCACCCGACTTGGTCAGAGGGGCCGACGGCGCCAAATGGCAGCCTCGCCTCTGTCAGACCGCCCCAGGGTGGCTATGGCTACATAGTAGCTTACCATCACTGGCAGTGTGTGAATGTGCTATTGACCCTTTGCACCGACGTCACCTAATCACGTGGGTCCACCATGGTGGACGGCAAAAGCATGTAAACAGTGAGCGACACGATTACTAAACAAAGGGAAAAGTAGAGCCTGAAATTGTTTTTGCGATCAAAACAAAAACAAAACTCCTCCAGCATTCCTTCAACTAGTTCATGCCCAGTTCAGTCATCAGAGGAAGTAGCGCATCTAGCGGGGGGCTCATAGAGAGCGGTATGCTAACTAGCTTACCAACGTTGGCTTACGTTCTCTCTGCAGCTGTTCACCGATGTAAACATGTTGCTGACTTTGCCTAAATTTACCCCTCTGGATTATGTTGTAAACAGCGTTTCACTTTACACCAAAGCTGATTGTTAAAAAGTCCGGATCCCTACCAGCTTCTGTTGCTGGTGGTGCTACCGGGTTCAGCTGCTGCTCTCACACCGGAATGAGAAGATTGTTGGGTTATTTTTTAATAATACCAAGTCACCTGAAAAAGAAGTCCAACACACAGAGGATTAGAGCAATATTATTGTTCCGTTTTCTTTGCAAAGGGAGAAAGGTGAAGCAATGATCATACAGACCCGTACGCTTGGTTCACACAGTCTCGGCGAACATTCGTTCTCTGAGGGTTTTTATTAAAGCGCACACATCACATTCCTAAACTGCTAGGTAGAGGATCAGGTGAAAAGCTGTTTAACGTAGGGAGTAAAAACAGTGTCACAACTCCCTCATACAAAACCAGGTGCATTCAGTCAACATTCTATTTCTCATGGGAGTATAACTGATAACACAGAACAGCATGGTCTGAGGAAGGTCGTTGTCCTCCCTGTTGAGACGGGAAAGCTGACAAAGGCTAACACTTGCGTTTTAATGAAGCAACAGGTGTTTTACTTATAAGGCAGCCATGATTTTAAGCAGTAATGTCAACAAAAAACAAATTTTCCCTATCAAAGATCTCTGAACGCCGACGTTCATACAAATAAATAAATAACGTCATTTTAACACACGTAATCATACATCAGAGCTTTAATATTGTTAATAATTGTCTCGCTTTACACTACAGTGGACGGAGCGCAGCCTCCTTGGTGAAATACCCATCCATCAGGGTTATCAATAACTCGTATAAACGCATCACATGTATCCCTGTCCCTGTCTTCCTCCTGAAATAAATGAACGTTAATCTTACCCGGTAAAAACATGTTCGCTGCTAATCTGAGGCCTGCTAGTCCGCTTGATTGATCTCTGCAGTTCATCTCCATCCTCAGTCTCCATCAAAGTTATTAAAAAGAAAAAAACAAGTTGAGTTTACGTCCTTGTCTGTTAGTGCAGCCGACCACGCAGCAAGCTAAAAGCATTTTACTGTCAAATCAACTAAATAAAAGCGATAAAAGGCTACAAACTGGCTTGTTTTGACTAGCTTCACTGGAGTTTCTACGGGTGTAAACGGTCTTTTTGCCGTCCATCATGGCGAAGGGGGTGGTCTCATGAGTGGCGTGACATCACGTGCAAAGGGTCAATATAAGTTTGATGTATCATTATTAATATTAGTAACTCTAGATATCTGTGTCCTATAGGCGGTTCAGACGGCTCCCGCCTCTACGATGGTGTGTGGCGCTACAAGTCCAGTGTGAACGAATGGACTGAGGTGTCTCCCATGCTGAAGCCCCGTGAGTACCACAGCTCCTGTGTGCTGAAAGGCCAGCTGTATGTGGTTGCATCCGACAGCACCGAGCGCTACGACCAAGCTCTGGACTGCTGGGAGGCCTTACCAGCTATGCTGCATCCCATGGACAACTGCTCCACCACAGCGTGCAATGGCCGCCTGTACGCTATAGGCTGTCTTACTGGTGAAGACACAATGGTCATCCAGTCCTATGACAGTGACGTAAGCCGCTGGACCAGGGTGAGCTGTGGGCAGCTGCCTCCGTGGTCCTTCACTCCAAAAACAGTGACCCTGAATGGACTCATCTACTTTGTTAGGTGAGAAGTTTCCTTCCTGTCGGAGCTCGATTTTGACAAACGTTGTTATAATTTACTTTGGAAAATATCTGGATCCATCTCACTGGTTTCTTTAAATCTTTAAAGCAGTCTTAGCATAGAAACCCTGTTGTTGCTGTTGACTACATACAGCTTGGGATGTAGCATACGAAAAGTCCCTTGTAAACTAGGAATGTGGTAATGGCCACGAAGAAACGGTTCGCTCTGAGGAAAGCTGGCTCAACACACCTCCGTACGTGTTCCAACGCACTTCGCCGTCAGCAATATAAACGTTGGTCGTGGTGATGCCACAGTAGCTGCAGACGCCGCCCCGAACCGCCTCGTAGTCACTCATGACCAAAACCCTGATATTTAAACTCCTCCGTGTGGTGGTCTTCTCTGTTTATATTGGGTGGAACAGGAATAAAACTAGTTGTAGTTGTTGCTAAGTGGGTACCTGCATCGCCATGACATCACATGGAAGAAAAATACTGCCTTCACTCTGCAAAAGAAGCAACTATTCCTGATTATACCACAGCTATGCTATTGGTCCTACCTGCAGGTGTCCCTTTTGTAGTTTTCAGTCATATTTGTTCAGAAGCTTTACAGGGCGTCCACGGGTCCTTAAAAAGTCTTAAATTAGCTTTTCCAAATTTAAGGCCTTAAAAGTCCTTAAAAATGACAAATAATCCTTAAATTACCAAAGACCCAATAAAAATAAATCTTTTTTTCTATAAAAATTTCATGAATTTCTAGTTAGTGTTCACCATTTTTTGTGTGTGATGTTGCCGTAGGCGGAACCGTACACATTCAGTTGGTTGTGAAAGGGGACTATTTTTAGATGAGCCCGTTAGCTGGTTAAGCTAGTGGGAGCTTGCGCCTTGGAGAAGTTTAAGTTTAATGGTAACTGGGTGGCTAATCCCACGTTCGTGACGTGGTTAGCACCGGTTCCAGGCAATAGCTGGAAATTATAGCTTAAATTTAATTTTAAATAATTGCATAAATTTGGTCAAAGCTGCCTTAAAAAGTTCTTAAAAAGTCTTAAATTTGCCTCCTTTAAACCGGCAGATACTCTGCTTTAATGGTGAGAACTTTCAGTGTTGACCTTTGCAACGCCCCATCTCGGTATATATGTACTCCCACAGTTCTACTTGTTCACCAGTACACACAGTCCTATGTAGCACTTCCTTCCCACCAACTCTTTTCTGTGTTACTTTCTTTTTATTCTGGTTCTTGTAAAGCATCCCTCGCCCCTCAGCTTATTTATTTCATGCTATAGTACTGATAATTGTACAAGTAGTAAAGTGTATTCTAGTAAGGTGTTCAACAAGGCCTGCCGGTGAGAATGCTGGTTCTGCCAATCTTGGTGCCCCCGGTGCAGTTGGCTCCTTTGATGGCGTTTTCATCTTCTTTGTATCTACTGCATCTGCACTCAGCCAGCTGCCCTTTCTCTATTACGTGTGTGTGTGTGTGTGTGTGTGTGTGTGTGTGCGTGCGTGCGGGATTTTGCATCTGCTTGGGACGGGATTGAGGGTGGGAGGAGGGAGAAACAAAGGGATCTCTTATATGAATCTGTGTGGGAGGGGTGGGAAACCGACTGCTGTCTGGTTGTTTTTAATATTGTAAAGCGCTTTGAGCTGCATTTGCATGAAAAGCGCTTCAAGAATAAATTTTGATTGATTGATTGATTGATTGTAAAACTGCTAATGAGCAGAACACCTTCTAAATGGAATGCAGCCCTTATTAATGCAATTCCTCTTATTTCAAATCAAAACGCCCTCGGTGTAATAATCCATTGTTGGACCACACGAGGGCACCGATGTTTGTTGTTTTTCTACCAGGGTAGTTAAGATATTTGAAGACGTCACGTTCCACATGAGCTGCTCGTGTTTGTGTAGAGGTGTAGTTATGAGTGGAACACCTCAGAGTTTACCAGAAGCCACAGCAGTCGGTGGATGAGTACAGAGACATGTGAAGCAGTGAGCGTTCTGTCAGCAACGTGACCCCTGGCTCTTTCTATTTACAGGGATGACTCGGCTGAGGTGGATGTTTATAATCCTCAGAAGAACCAGTGGGACAAAATTAGCCCGATGACCCAGGTTAGTGTTTCACCTCAGCTGCTGTCATGTTTAATGTTACACAGTCAACAGAGTGTCGGTCATTCTTAGTGATGAAGAAATAAAAATGATGTCTTCTGCAAATGCAGCAACAACGATTCTGTTACATCACTCTGATTTAAAGAGGTCCTTCACTGTGAAACCATGTTTTACTGGTTCTAACGGGTCACTCTGAGATTTCCATGCAGGCTGAACATGAAAATCGTCTCCTGCTTTAGCTTCTGGTAGAAAACAGACGGTGCAACTGTAGGATTAGAAAAGCCTGACAGATCTACATCACACTGTCACTAACATTCATGGACTCACCCGTCTCGTCTCACAACGGGGAAGGCTGTTGTTGGTTTAGCGTCCACGAAGCGTTTCTGCTAGTAAAAGCTAACAGTTAGCATTAGCAACTCCACCACACAGCAGATTTCCTGCTCCTTGTGTTATTTTTGGAGATGAAACCTCAACGTTGCGGATCGGAGTCGGTAGAGTTGTGTTGCTGTTAGCCAATCAGAGGTGAGATGTCCCCAGCATTCATTCCCACTCGAGGCTACTGCAGCTGTATTACAGTTTTTCTCAAATGCTAAAACACAAAAGCCAATCCTCTAAACCAGATGACCAGTTGTCTAAACACATTTACTAAATCTAGCCATCATTTTCCAACGTCATAAACGCATTTCACATGAAGACACAGTTCACAAAACACAATCCTCCGTTCTCATAAATCTAAACACATTTTTCCTTGCTAAAACACAAGTTGCAAAAGAACTCTGCTCATAGGCCTAGTCCACACGTAGCCGGGGTTTTTTTTACAAACGAATATCCGCCCCTCCAAAAACTTGCATCCACACCACCTCGTTTTAAAATAAACTCTGTCCACACGTACCCGGATAAATACGTTGTTAAGGACATGCCAGACCTGTAGGCGGCAGTACTTCCCCCGTTCTTAACCTCGTCCTTCGTCTGTGGTCTTCCGCAAGGAGCAGTAATTCCGCTTGCAAAAACAAACAAGCAGAAAGCGCTTGGACAATTGATAAAGCGAGCGCAGCTCTGAGGGCATCCATGCTGTCGGCTAGTGTAAACACAGGTCGCACACGTGATGTCAGCATTTTTCTGTCGCGGAAAGTGACGTTGCGGACCTTAAAACTCCGGTTTTGTCCGTCCACACGCAGACACCCAAAACAGAGAAAACGCAGATCTTCACTTTGGCCGGAGTTTTTAAAAAGATCCGTTTTCGTGTGAAAAAAACTCAGTTTTCGTGTGGATGACAGGCCAAAACGTAGAAAAATATCTACGTTTTGGCAGATCCCCGGCTACGTGTGGACAGGGCCATATTCTCAAATGAAAGCTCATGTGATGCCAAATGCTTGCCACAGTCAGCACTAATTGAACACAATGAACACACCTGTCGTCATTCATTACACACAACGACTCAAAATTGAAGACACGTGTTGCTAATGCTGTGATCACATGAATGAAAGCAAGTTCAGAGTGCAGATTGCTGAAGATTCCAAACAAACACAATGGATGAAGGCAGAGTCGGGGGAAGATGAATTTGAGTCAGAGGAGGGAGAAGAGCTGGCCATGGAAGAAGAGGAGCAGGCCAACGAGGAAGAGGAGGAGGTCCAGAAGGGAGAGCAAGACAACCTCGCACCATCATTACGGAAGAGATGCGAGCAACAGTCATTGTCCATGGCATGACAATGGCTGAAGCAGGACTAATGGGCCATTCCCATCTGTACCTGGTCGGCCCTGCCCGGATAGCTCCAGTCGGCCCCAGCCTGGCCCGGTTGATTCCACACATCCTTGCTTAGGTATGCAAGGAATGCAGTCAGAGACATTTTCAACTTCTAGGTAATCAGCATGATAATGAATGATAATGAATTGAGCATGCCTTAAGTTTGGTTTATGCTTGACACGTCCGCGAGGTCCGCACGGCTCCGCGCGGAGAAGTTGCGTCATTTTGCGTCATTTTAACAACCACGCCCCTCCACCGCGCCTCCGCACGGCCCAGAATTTCCGCAACGTGCACCTCGGAAAATTTCTAACCACGCGGACGGACGGATGTGGAAAAATATGGCGGACCGGCAAGAACTAGTATGGCAGAGGTTGGTAAATACAGACATTTGTATGATTCAGCTCTCAGAGATCACCGTGATCAACATGTTGTTAATAATTCTTGGAGAGAAATAGCTCGCACTGTCGGAAAAGACGAGGACACTGTTAAAAATGCTGAAATGCCATGTTGTAAACAGTCATTTCTACTTCTACTATGGTGTAGTGTTGGATGCATACCGTAGAGCTCCATGCTGCCCCCTACAGTTTGGGAGAATATTGGCTCACCGCAGAGACGAGCCGCACGAACCATAAACGCTGCGAGTTGTGAAGCGCGTTCCATCCGCGAGCCGCATCACCGAGCGGAAAGTGAATGTGTCAAGCATAAACCAAGCTTTAAGCCCATGTGGGCTGATTCGACCCACCAATCAGAGGCTTGCTGTAATGGAAGGTGTGAATTTGCTGTCAGCAGTGGGTGTGTTGGCCCTGGTCGGCCTGAAGCAGACCCCCTCAGAAAGAGGGCTGAAAAACAGTCTTGTTGCACCCTGAAAAAAGACAGGCCACCAAGATATGTAAGCAAGCTATGCTATCCGGGCCGGGCCGACCAGGTACAGATAGGAATGGCCCATAAGAGTCCGTCCAAACCTGAGTAGGTTCATCGTGGCCACCATTATCAGGGCATTCAGACAACACAACAGGTATTGTACTCTATTGCTTTCTTTGTCACAATACAGTTTTACAAGCCTGTGAAAGTAGTATATTGGTTTCAAATCAGCTGTTATTGTAAAACATGTCGATTGACAACACATGTTTCTTTCTTTAGAGTTGAAAGAATGCCACATAGAGGTGGGAGGATTGCCTTATTTACAGCGGCAAAAGAAACCATCATTGTGGATATGGTTCGTGAGAACAACCTCATCAGACTCCGGGAGATCAGAGCCAAAGTCATTGGCGATAATGTCAACGTTGAGAGCATTGATGATGTCAGCTTGGCCACAATAGACAGAGTTCTCCGGCGCCAAAAGACGCGGATGAAACAGGTCTATAGGGTTCCCTCTGAGCGCAACTCTGCGCGACACCTACGTTACGAGTATGTGCAAGTAAGTATACATCCATGTTCACAGTACAGTTAGTGGATATACTGTGTTGCTCCGTGGCCTACATTAGTTCTGGACAATACTGTGCTACCTGACTGACTGTTGTTCTGAACACCTGTGCACTTTCACATTTTCACAGAGGATATTACAGTTGGACGCGATGGCCAGACTTCATGAGAACCTCTTCCTGAATGAGGCTGGCTTCAACCTGCAGAAACGAAGGCAAAGAGGCCGTAACATCATTGGCCAAAGAGCCATCACTGAGATTCCTGGCCAACGGGGGGGGTAATATTACTCTTTGTGCAGCCATGGGTTCGGAGGGGCTTGTCCACCGGCATGCTGTCGTTGGGTCTTACAACACCCAACATCTCCTCACCTTCCTAGAGGAGCTAAGACATCCTCCTGGACCTTCAACAACACCATCCTGGGCCCACACATCACATTTATGTGATCATTTGGGACGATGTCCACTTCCACGGAACAAACCAAATCAGAGAGCGGTTCTCCACCAACAGTAACCACTTTTTAAACGTCTGTCTGCCACCCTACTCCCCTTTCCTGAACCCTATAGAGGAGATCTTCTCATCGTGGAGATGGAAGGTTTATGACAGACAACCATACACTAGAGAGGACCTCCTAAGGGCAATGGAGCTGGCCTGTGGTGACATCCCAGTGGAGGCCTTACAAGGATGGATTCGCCATTCCAGGGTGTTTTTCCCACGGTGCCTGGCAAGAGACAATATAGCCTGCGATGTGGATGAGGTGATGTGGTCCGATGCAGCTCAGCGGCATGATGCCGCACAGTGATTGTGGTGTGTGTGTGTGTGTGTGTGTGTGTGTGTTGTGGTAAATAAAAAAAATTCACACCCTGCTCATGTTTTCAAGAGTACTGTTGTGTGCAATAGATTCTGTTTTTGCATTGAGTTGTGTTACAGTAGCAGAATTTTCTATAGATTTATACTCTTCATATGAAACTCACAAATCTAAATGCCTAATCCTCTGCAGAGATCGAAGAAGGTCCATAGCTGTAAAGTTTCTAAAAATGGGCAAATTGGCAGTTACAGTTGTGGTCAGAGGTTTACATATACTTGTAAAAAATATAATATAATGGCTCTACTGAGTGTCCCGTTATTTCTAAAACTGATTTTTCTCTGATAGAGTGATTGGAACAGATACTTCTTTGTCACAAAAAACATTCATGAAGTTTGGTTCTTTAATGTCTTTATTATGGGTTAACAGAGAAAAGTGATCACATTTGCTGGGTCACAAATATACATACAGCAGTGCTAATATTTGGTTACATGTCCCTTAGCCATTTTCACTTCAATTAGGTGCTTTTGGTAGCCATCCACAAGCTTCTGGTTGAATCTTTGACCACTCCTCTTGACAGAATTGGTGAAGTTCAGTTAAATTTGATGGCTTTCTGACATGGACTTGTTTCTTCAGCACTGTCCACATGTTTTCAATGGGGTTTAAGTCAGGACTTTGGGAAGGCCATTCTAAAACCCTTATTCTAGCCTGATTTAGCCATTCCTTTACCACTTTTGATGTGTGTTTGGGGTCATTGTCCTGTTGGAACACCCAACTGCGCCCAAGACCCAACCTTCGTGCTGATGATTTGAGGTTATGTTGAAGAATGTGAAGGTAATCCTCCTTCTTCATTATCCCATTTACTCTCTGTAAAGCACCAGTTCCACTGGCAGCAAAACAGCCCCACAGCATAATATTCCCACCACCATGCTTGACTGTAGGCATGGTGTTCTTGGGGTTAAAGGCCTCACCTTTTCTCCTCCAAACATATTGCTGGGCATTGTGGCCAAAAAGCTCGATTTTTGTTTCGTCTGACCACAGAACTTTCCTCCAGAAGGTCTTATCTTTGTCCATGTGATCAGCAGCAAACTTCAGTCGAGCCTTAAGGTGCCGCTTTTGGAGCAAGGGCTTCCTTCTTGCACAGCAGCCTCTCAGTCCATGGAGATGCAAAACACGTTTGACTGTGGACAATGACACCTGTGTTCCAGCAGCTTCTAATTCTTGGCAGATCTGCTTTTTGGTGATTCTTGGTTCACTCTTTACCCTCCTGACCAGTTTTCTCTCAGCAGCAGGTGATAGCTTGCGTTTTCTTCCTGATCTTGGCAGTGATGAAACAGTGCCATGCACCTTATACTTACAAACAATTGTTTGCACTGTTGCTCTTGGGACCTGCAGCTGCTTTGAAATGGCCCCAAGTGACTTTCCTGACTTGTTCAAGTCAATAATTCGCTTTTTCAGATCCATGCTGAGCTCCTTTGACTTTCCCATTGTAGCGTTTGTGGGCGTTTGTATCCAATGAGCCCTTTTTACCTGGCCTAAGAGAAGTCACCAGCTGTAGTCACTCATAATCACTCACAAGAAGTTAAGAGGCCATGCTATGAAGCTCAGTTCACTGACACGTTTCTAAGTCACCAAAATTGCTAGTTCATGTTGCTGTATGTATATTTGTGACCCAGCAAATGTGATCACTTTTCTCTGTTAACCCATAATAAAGACATTAAAGAACCAAACTTCATGAATGTTTTTTGTGACAAAGAAGTATCTGTTCCAATCACTCTATCAGAGAAAAATCAGAGTTTTAGAAATAACGGGACACTCAGTAGAGCCATTATATTATATTTTTTACAAGTGTATGTAAACCTCTGACCACAACTGTATGAAACAAAGAACCTTCTCACAAATTGAGCGTTGTGTTTTCTATTGTTTTGCTGTAGTGTGTAATGATGTGTGTAGTGTTTACAGTTTTGAAAGTTTGAGTTTTGAAGTGAGAAGGTGTGGTTGTGTTTACGTAGTTTTAGAAAGGGGTGTTGTGTTTAGACATTGGGGAACATGGAGGAAACATTAGTGAAATGTGTTTTAGCATTTGAGAAAAACTAAACCTGAGTGAAGGACCTCTTTAAAGTTAGACACTTTTTCAGAAACGTTTTATTTGAATTCTGTTTAGTTCTGTTTCGAGCTAAGGGCAGCACCATAGATGATGCACATTACAAAGTGGTTTATCGCTTTTTGGATGTTTTCCTCATTCTGTTCTCTTTAAAACGAACGTTTGTGTTCAGGTTCACGTTGGAGGGAGCGTGGCGGTCCTGGGGGGGAAGCTGTACGTGTCTGGTGGTTACGACAACACGTTTGAGCTGTCGGATGTAGTGGAGGCGTACGATCCGACCAGCCGTTCCTGGGCTTTAGCCGGACGCCTCCCTCAGCCGACCTTCTGGCACGGCAGCGTCAGCATCTTCCGACAGTTCATGCCTCTGGTGTCCAGCGTGTTTGAACCCACCAACGTACCGGAGTCCAACGCCGTCCACCTCCACCGGCACCAGCGCCACCAGGCGCTTAACAATCTGAACAATCTGAACCAGAACCAGGATGTAAACGCGGCACGCTGAGTCTGAGATTCAGACTTTTACTTTTTGTTCAGTTTACAGACGGCTTACCTCATTAAAGTTCAGAGAGGGAGAGAACGCCTCCTGCATGCTTCGTGATGATCACTTATGCTGGCGACAAATATTAGTGTTATTAAAAAGCAGATGTGTTGTGAGGGTGAATAAAGCAGGACACCCTGGACCACCTGACTAACAGCAGGGTCTTCAGTGACAGCCGTGAGAGGATCTAGCATCTCCACTGACGAGATCATCCACGCATCAGGACTAACTAGCTCTATTTTGATAGTATTGGTTTTGTGGGCCACGTGCAGTGAACCGTTTAGCGAGGATAGCTGTGAGTCTGAGCTCCGGGTCGCCGAGCTGTGGTGTGGTGACACCTGCAGGCTGGAGAGACGACGAGGTGGTCCACAGCAAGGCCCGACCCCCGGCTGACAGGATGACTGAAGGACTCATAAAGATCGATGATAAAGGGACGTTTTTGTTTTCTGCGGAAAAAGTCACGAGTAGTTATTTTACCTGAAAGCTCCCTGAGCAGCCCGTGTTTGGATTCGTTCCATATTTTAGTAGAAATGACTAATGCGGCGTTTAGGTGATCGTTCTGCTCACTTAACTCCTGGGCTGGTTTAGACTCATCGCTCCTCGTGGATGCCATTCCTGTTTCTCCCAAAAGAGGTCAACCAGGGAGCTGGCAACAGAGTAGGAATTCTTTATGACTTTTACACGAAAAACAAAACAAGTGACTGAGGGCTCTGTTTAACTTCCATTTCACCGAACAGGGCGTCTGCTCGTGGATAAATGTCCAGATTGTTATCTTCTAAGAGTGTAAATAATACTCAACGACTGAAAGTAAGGCTCTAGTTTTCAGCATGAGCTAAATGACCATGTTACCATCGGTCGGAGTTTTAATATCATTGAAGGTAAGCTAACCAAATGAAGATTTACTCTAAGGTTACGTCTTTAGGTTTAGTGTTTGCTGGTTTGGTTTGCACATCTGGTTCCAGAGGTTTCTTGCTGTTTGTCGACTCTTTTATCCCGTAGAGGAGACGCCATCGGCCTGGAGCCCAGCTGATCCAGGTGGAGACTCGTTAGCTCGTCTCTGATGGACGTCTGAACAGCTCCAGTCAGAAATCTGATCCGTCTGAGTTTGTTTTTATTTCGTGTGACGAGAATATTTGGTGTTTTATTTTAACCATCTTTGCTTTTCTAAAAGAAGTGATGTCACTTCACTTGAGTGTTGAATTATGGGTAATCATAAGGCTCCTGCTGGCATCATGTCTTCTAAAATCGTCTGATTGGTTTTCTTTGGATTTGTCTCGTTTAAGCTATTTAAACCGAAACAAGCCTCGTCCTGACCGTAATCCACAAAGACTAAAGATTAGGATTATCCGATTCTCT
The DNA here is from genome assembly GCF_043380555.1 of Nothobranchius furzeri. NCBI lineage: Eukaryota > Metazoa > Chordata > Actinopteri > Cyprinodontiformes > Nothobranchiidae > Nothobranchius > Nothobranchius furzeri. Next base: position 39,581,865 of record NC_091755.1, read on the forward strand.
TTGTTTCCCCCTTTTTTGATGTTTTTATTTACCTAAATTAGCCTGACTCATTTTCAACTAGAGACAAAAGCAGGTGAAATGTTGTGTTTGAATGCTAACCCTGTGACAGGGTTAGCATTCGACCCCCGAGCCGGGTGAGACCGGTTCGGTTGGGTTGAAGTTCACCTTCAGGGGAAGGTAAAAGTGTGATTTTTCTTCAGATATTTAAATCACGTTGTTGAAACATCGAGAATCACACGGGTGGCCACACGAAACCTGAACAACAGAATGAAGTCGAGTCTCAAGACTTGAAGTAAAAAAAAAAGAACCAAAACTCACTAAACCACAGCTGAGTTTTGATGTAACCTCGACACAAATTTGTTTCCAACTGACACCAAAGTGATGTTTACATTCCTACGACGACGTTAAGTCACCAACAGACCTGCTTTAGTTCAGGAGGGGTTTGGATCCAGCAGGAGGTGAAGTGTGATGGCCTCCAGCCTGGATGTGCATGAAGAGTTGTCGTTTATTCACGAGTGTTTGACGCTTTCTGGGTTTATTTGAGAAAACTGTCGAGCTTGCCTCTTGTGGCTTTCTGCAGACGGAGGTAACAACTGGAAGTGTAACGGCCTTCAGACGCGTGTTTTTTCCTCATTGTTTAATGTAGCTTTGAGTTTGTGAAGGTTTTTATAAAGTAGTTTTGTAAATATACTTTATTCTTAACATGTGACTGTCTCTGTGGTTTTCTGTGTGTGTGTGTGTGTGTGTGTGTGTGTGTGTGTGTGTGTGTGTGTGTGTGTGTACCACAAGCTCCTTATCCCTCCATCTTCTGTAGCGATTATAATTATGAACTTTCACCAAAGCAAAACTCAGAAACCTTCAAACGACTAAGAAGAAGCAGCTGATGCTGTAAGTTTGGTGTTTTTTATTCCTTAGAAAAAACAAAACTTTGTTCTTTAACAAACGTTCACGTTTGAAGTTTCCCGTCTTTCATCTGGACGGAAACATTTCATAGAAACAAACGACTTAAAGGTGAACTCAAGGTGCTGTTGATCTTTCATATGAGCTTTAACCTAAAACAATGTTTTATCATAATCCCTGTGGGATTATTAAGGTGCTGTAAACGTCAGTCGGTTGTTTAATAACAGAAGCTAAGTGTCAGTTAAAAATGAGGGAAACTAAGATGATTTCTGCCATTTGCAGCAGCCTTTCATGCATGACAGCAGTTCCTGCTGCTTCTGTTTCATGTCCGTGTCATGCTCTTGTTAACATCACAGTCCTGAATGTAAGCATAGCTCATATGCAGCCATCAGATTCTTCAGGTTTTAGATGAATCCTCAACCCCGTCCATGTCCACCGTGGACTCGTATGTCTCACTGACCAGCTGGCTTCTCTGCAGCTCCTCCGTCTTGTCCTGCTCCAGGCTGTCCCGACTCACCTCATCATTCGTCGCCGCGTCCCCCGACTCGTTTAATACCCTTGCAAGAGGGGCGAGGCCGGTGGCTGAGTCACTCTGAGGGTCTGATGACCCTGGGACGACAGGCGACTCTGGGGAGTCATCGCCAACCTTCTGAGCGTCCACAGATTTAGTGACTTGGCTCTCGTCCGGGCTGTCGTCGACATTCTGTACGACGATGCTCCTCAGCTTCCTCTGCTGTGGTTTGTAGTTCTCGGTGCGCTTGTGGATGAGGCAGTGCCGTCGCAGGTGTGCCTGGAGGAGGTGGAGGAGGAGACGTTAGCGGGCTGGCTATAGACCTGTAAGCTTCAACAAAAGTTAACGCCCAGTTGTTTGAGAAGGGAGGGAGACCCCATTATTTCTCCTTCTGATCAGTCTTTTAAGGAAAAGTGGTAAAACTTGCTGAAATTGTGTAAAAAGTTGCATCACAAGTTAACACAGGAAGCGATGATGGGAAAACAGGATGTAAACAAACATTAAGCTGGAAACATGCATCAAAGCCAGGAGTATGTTCTAAAGATCCAACCACAGGAAGGTTCTGAAGAGTCGCAGGAAGAACATCTAAGGTGGTGCATACCATTTCTGACCCTTCAGATAACAGAGAGGGAGGGGTGGGGGCGTAACGGCCCTGAGCAGAGAGGGAGGGGTGGGGACGTAACGGCCCTGAGCAGAGAGGGAGGGGTGGGGACGTAACGGCCCTGAGCAGAGAGGGAGGTTTGGGGGTGTAACGGCCCTGAGCAGAGAGGGAGGGTTGGGGGTGTAACGGCCCTGAGCAGAGAGGGAGGTTTGGGGGTGTAACGGCCCTGAGCAGAGAGGGAGGGTTGGGGGCGTAACGGCCCTGAGCAGAGAGGGAGGGTTGGGGGCGTAACGGCCCTGAGCAGAGAGGGAGGGGCCGGGGCGTAACGGCCCTGAGCAGAGAGGGAGGTTTGGGGGTGTAACGGCCCTGAGCAGAGAGGGAGGGTTGGGGGCGTAACGGCCCTGAGCAGAGAGGGAGGTTTGGGGGTGTAACGGCCCTGAGCAGAGAGGGAGGGGCCGGGGCGTAACGGCCCTGAGCAGAGAGGGAGGGGTGGGGGCGTAACGGCCCTGAGCAGAGAGGGAGGGGTGGGGGCGTAACGGCCCTGAGCAGAGAGGGAGGTTTGGGGGCGTAACGGCCCTGAGCAGAGAGGGAGGGGTGGGGGCGTAACGGCCCTGAGCAGAGAGGGAGGGGTGGGGGCGTAACGGCCCTGAGCAGAGAGGGAGGGTTGGGGGCGTAACGGCCCTGAGCAGAGAGGGAGGGGTGGGGGCGTAACGGCCCTGAGCAGAGAGGGAGGGGTGGGGGCGTAACGGCCCTGAGCAGAGAGGGAGGTTTGGGGGCGTAACGGCCCTGAGCAGAGAGGGAGGGGTGGGGGCGTAACGGCCCTGAGCAGAGAGGGAGGGGTGGGGGCGTAACGGCCTTGAGCAGAGAGGGAGGGGTCGGGGCGTAACGGCCCTGAGCAGAGAGGGAGGGGCCGGGGCGTAATGGCCCTGAGCAGAGAGGGAGGGGTGGGGGCGTAACGGCCCTGAGCAGAGAGGGAGGTTTGGGGGCGTAACGGCCCTGAGCAGAGAGGGAGGGGTGGGGGTGTAACGGCCCTGAGCAGAGAGGGAGGTTTGGGGGCGTAACAGCCCTGAGCAGAGAGGGAGGGGTGGGGGCCGAACGGCCCTGAGCAGAGAGGGAGGGTTGGGGGTGTAATGGCCCTGAGAGTGTGCTTTCTACCAGTGGGAATCATTCAGGGCTGCACAGTGGTGCAGTGGTTAGAGCTGTCGCCTTGCAGCGAGAGGGTCCTGGGTTCGCTTCCCGGCCTGGGATCTTTCTGCATGGAGTTTGCATGTTCTCCCTGTGCATGCGTGGGTTCTCTCCGGGTACTCCGGCTTCCTCCCACGGTCCAAAAAACATGACTGTTAGGTTGGTCTGTCTAAATTGTCCTTAGGTGAGTGTGTGTGTGCGTGATTGTTTGTCCTGTGTGTCTCTGTGTTGCCCTGCGATGGACTGACTCTTTCCAGGGTCTACCCCGCCTGATTGCCCATTGACCGCTGGAGATAGGCACCAGCCCCCGCGACCCTACGTGGACTAGCAGGTTCAGAAAATGGATGGATGGATGGGAATCATTCAGCTTTCCCTAGTCTTGTCTAGTTTGTTATGCACCATCTTGGAGGTCACACGAGGTCTTTAGGGTGACACTACAAGAGGGACTTCAGGAGAACAACCTGTCGGGTAAACATGTAGCCACAGTCCCCACACTCAAACTTCCTCATGCCTTTGTGGCGCCGCAGGTGGACTCGTAGCTGCTCCTTGGCTGGAGAAGGGTTCAAAGAAGAAAAGATCAAAAGTTGTTATCATCTCTGTAACACTCCTGCTGCAGCTGGTGCTCGGGACGCTGTTTGGCACCTTTGAAAGTTTTGGTACAGACATAACAGCTGTGGGGTCGGCCCTCCTCGTGCCTGCTGGCCTTGTGGCGAAGGAGGGCTCCTTTCTCCGTGAAGCGCTGCTCACAGACGTCACAGCCGTAGGGGCGCTCCCCGGTGTGCGTCCGCTGGTGTTTATCCAGACTGCCTGGAGGACACAAACAACAGGGTCAACAGTAAAATGACACAGCTCAACCAACCCACCACTTCCTCGTCTGACTCTGTACCTTGTGTCCTGAAGGTTTTCCCACAGAGGTGACACTGATACGGCCTCTCGCCGCTGTGCACACGCAGGTGCAAGTTCAGGTTGTTTTTCTGGGAGAAGGCGTGGCCACATGTGGTACAAACGAAAGGCCGCTCGTTCCTGTGGAGCAGAACAAGAACGCGGGTCAAAGCAGGATTCAGACGGTGACCGGAGCAAACTGTTGATTAGTTTTGTTCTCACAGATTAAATCACCTTTTGTTTTTTTACAGATTTAGACAGAAAACAGCTAAAATTAGCCTTGATGATGTGATCACAATAATAAATCAAATTAATCTGTTAATTCTGATCAAAGCCACCAGAGTTTGTTTCTCATTAATTCAACATTCAGGGTCTGACAATCAAACGAGTTCTGGCAAGATGACTAAAAAGTAGTGATGCACCGATATGAAAATTTTTGGCCGATACCGATATTAAGATCACTGTTATGGCCGATAACCGATATTTGCCGGTATCGATCTACTGACATTAATGCTTCTAAAATCAGCAGATTTTGTATAGAATGAAAATTATTAAAGCTGAATTTACGTTATGTACACACACACGCATTTACGGTTCTGAGATGATTTCATTCACTGTTCACACGACTAATCAATGACACCCCACCCCCACCCCCCTCTGAAACAGGCAAACAAACGGAGACGAGATGGAAAAAATATCAATTGTTAACATCGGCCCGGTTTTATTTATCGAACCGATACCGATATGTTAAAAAATGACTAACATCGGCCGATACCGATGGAATTGTCCATCCCAACTAAAAAATAGGGAAATATAAAATTCAATTTTACACATTTGAGACCTTAAACCAGCGGCACTCAATAGGGTCTTTCTTTGTGAGCCACGTACCGCCGGTCTACTCCGAGCCCCTCCCGGATGACCGAGCTTCTCACCCTATCTCTAAGGGAGAGCCCAGCCACCCTGCGGAGAAAACTCATTTCGGCCGCTTGTATCCGCGATCTCGTTCTTTCGGTCACGACCCAAAGCTCGTGACCATAGGTGAGGGTAGGAACGTAGATCCACCAGTAAATTGAGAGCCTGGCTTTCCAGCTCAACTCTCTCTTCACCACGACAGACCGGTACAACGCCCGCATCACTGCAGATGCAGCACCAACTCGCCTATCGATCTCACGCTCCAGTGTTCCCTCACTCGTGAACAAGACCCCGAGATGCTTAAACTCCTCCACTTGAGGCAGGACCTCATCCCTGACCCGGAGAAGGCATTCTACCCTTTTCTGACTCATTAAAGTTTAATGACCTGTCAAGTGAAGTTTATTGGTTTCTATTTTCAATGTTTTTGAGAAAATATGCGTGCAGAAATATTTTACAATTAAAGTGTTTAAGCTGTAATCATCAGAGCACTCATTAGTAACTAGATTACTACACTTATTTTGAAAAGATGCTCAGAGTGTTTGTTACTTTTAACGATAATCCAGATGAACAAAATTCAAATATTCCTCATCCAGAAAGTCCTGCCTGATGCCCAGACCACCTGACATCTTCTCTCAGCTGAAGATCATCGCTCTCTGGGATCAGACTGCTGATCACATGATCCCAGGACTCAGCGGTGATGTGGAAAATATTCCTACCACATACCGGCAGACATCGACTCAAGTCCCATCACTAGCTGTGTCCTTGTTTAATGCTTCCTGGTACTTTTAAGGGCCGCTTGAAGATGTCAGGTCAGGTTTGATTTAAAGTTTTATTTTCATAAGTGACAAATAGGGATGCAATGACACCGCTTTTTCCCAAACCGATACGATACCGATACTTGGATCTGAATGCTCGCCGATCCCGATTGCCGATACCGATACTTCTACCACACAAAAAAATGCAATGATTTGGATTACAGATTTTATTTTCTTCTCTGCTTTCAACAGGAAAAGACTGTGAGGTAGATAAAAAGTTAAATATATGAATAGAAATGATCACAAAACTAAAATATTTGGTGAACAGAAATGACGAGTTACAGTGAAGCCATTTTCAAGCAGCTGCACTGGTGTCGGTTAACTTTTACTGATATCGATACCAGCATCAGTGCATCCCTAGTGACAAACGAACCTGTGAATGGCTTTGATGTGCATCTGAAGACCGTTTCTACTCGATGCTCGATGGCCACACTCCTCACACACAAACGGCTTTTCCCCTCGATGCTTGGCTGCTTCGTGCACGCGTAGCTCTGTCCGCGTCAGGAAGGTTTTAGGACACTGAGGACACTATTTGACAGGACTGCGAATAAGACACCTTTCCAGCCTTTAAACGGGGAGCACACGTCTGGGTACTCACTACATGTGGTTTGGGATGGCCGTGGACCTTCATCATGTGCGTCGTCAGCTTCTTCTTGTACATAAACTGCTCGTTACACATTAAGCACTAAGAGAAGAAGACAAAACTGTATTTGCAAGAACCCATTTGATCAGTCGTGTGGACTGGGAGGGACGTTCACCTGGTGTGGCATTTGTCCCGTGTGGGTTACGACATGCACCCGCAGCTCCTCCTTTGTGTTAAAGCTGGAGGAGCAGGTTGAGCAGGCGTACGTCTGGAATCACAGCAGCACAAACACTAAGTTCTCCCTGGAAAACAAGGGCAGACCCCCTCACTGATCTGTCGCCACTCACCAGCCCTCTACTGCAGTCTCTGCTCTCGTGGACGAGCAGATTCTCCTTTCTGAAGTACCTCTTCCCACACTTGAGGCACCCAAAGGGTTTCTCTCCTGTGTGCCGCCTGCGGGACACAAAACGTCAGTGGCTGCTCTCTCTCTACGGAGACCTCCGGGACACGGACGGACAAACTCTGTACCTGTTGTGGACCTTCAGGTAGTATTTGCTCTTGAAGGACTTGTTGCAGATGGGACACGCGACTGGGTCTTTGTCCTCTGCAGCAGCAGCGTTCTTATCATTTGTTTTATTCGGAGTCTTGCATTTCTGTGTCGCCGGCGTGGACGCAGAGGTGGGACTGCTCTCAGCAATGAGGAAATACTCCTCATCCGTGTCATCAGCTGCACCCTCCAGGTCACCTGCACCTTCATCCTCCTGCTCCTCTGCTGCTGGCTCACCTGGTGCCTGACGGACATCGGCCATCACCTCGGTTTCCTGCAAACAGAACGAGGTTAGGGCTGGGGAATTGAAAAAGGCTCAGCTGTTTCACCCGAGAGACACAGAAAGACAGGCGTGTACCGGCACAGACCTGACGATACGATACGAATCACCGTGCTGGGGAGACGATACGATACGAATCACTGTGCTGGGGAGACGATACGATACGAATCACCGTGCTGGGGAGACGATACGATATGAATCACCGTGCTGGGGAGACGATACGATACGAATCACCGTGCTGGGGAGACGATACGATACGAATCACTGTGCTGGGGAGACGATACGGCACGAATCACCGTGCTGGGGAGACGATACGATATGAATCACCGTGCTGGGGAGACGATACGATACGAATCACCGTGCTGGGGAGACGATACGATACGAATCACCGTGCTGGGGAGACGATACGATACGAATCACCGTGCTGGGGAGACGATACGATACGAATCACCGTGCTGGGGAGACGATACGATACGAATCACCGTGCTGGTGCTGGGGAGACGATACGGCACGAATCACCGTGCTGGGGAGACGATACGATATGAATCACCGTGCTGGGGAGACGATACGATACGAATCACCGTGCTGGGGAGACGATACGATACGAATCACCGTGCTGGGGAGACGATACGATACGAATCACCGTGCTGGGGAGACGATACGATACGAATCACCGTGCTGGGGAGACGATACGATACGAATCACCGTGCTGGGGAGACGATACGATACGAATCACCGTGCTGGGGAGACGATACGATACGAATCACCGTGCTGGGGAGACGATACGATACGAATCACCGTGCTGGGGAGACGATACGATACGAATCACCGTGCTGGGGAGAGGATACGATACGAATCACCGTGCTGGGGAGAGGATACGATACGAATCACCGTGCTGGGGAGAGGATACGATACGAATCACCGTGCTGGGGAGAGGATACGATACGAATCACCGTGCTGGGGAGACGATACGATACGAATCACCGTGCTGGGGAGACGATACGATACGAATCACCGTGCTGGGGAGACGATACGATACGAATCACCGTGCTGGGGAGACGATACGATACGAATCACCGTGCTGGAGAGACGATACGATACGAATCACCGTGCTGGGGAGACGATACGATACGAATCACCGTGCTGGGGAGACGATACGATACGAATCACCGTGCTGGGGAGACGATACGATACGAATCACCGTGCTGGGGAGACGATACGATATGAATCACCGTGCTGGGGAGACGATACGATACGAATCACCGTGCTGGGGAGACGATACGATTTAACGTGATGCTAAAATCCTTTTTTATGACTGGATTTGATTAGAAAACCCCAAGCCAGACACTTCCAAGGCACATCCCGTGCTATCGCTAGATCTCATTGTTCCATCAGAAAGGAAGAGGGTAAAAACTGCTGCCACCTAGCTGTGGGAGTTTGAACTGCACCACATAAAAAAACACAGTAAACGTTAGTCTGTAAATTCTTCATTAAAAACCAATACGCTGCTTTTAAATCTCGATTCAGGGTCATTACAGGAATGTGGCGAGTATCCGCTTATCGATGTTTTCCTACATCCCTAAGGCTGACTGCACATAGAAAGTTAACCTTGAACAAACCACTGCCGAGCTAAACTTCTACGTTATCTCAGAGAGAGTCTTAAACCATCGGGGTTAGAGAGGTCTGGTTGTTTACGTTTAAATCTCTGTGGCCTGCAGTGGTCTCCCACCTATTTTTGTATTGTTTTTATGCAGGTGGTTGTGATCTGACTCAGATTTGGCATTCGGCAACACAACGAGGCGCTACCTCCACGGGAAGGAACCCGGCACTCTCAGGCGTGGGTCTCACACCAGCGGTCACCAGCCACTTGGGGCCCTTCACCACTCGGCCTGAGCGTGTTGTGGTGATGAGAGCTGAACTGCTGGCTGTAGAATCAAAGCTGGACTCGTCTCCTGCAGCGGTGCTGGAGTTCTCCACCTTGACAAGGTCTGGTGGACACTTTCTGGGTCTGCCTCTTTTCTGTTTCGAAGGAGCTCGGTCCACGGAGGATCCCTGGAACTGCTGGCAGAGGACGAGAGCTTCGGGCACGCACAGACTAACCGCTGCTTGCTGCACCTTGTGCAGGTTGCCCGGCTCCAGCTTCAGCTCCCCAGTGTAGATGAAGCCCAGGAGCAGCTCCAGGCCGTCACTGGGACAACCCTGAAGGCAGAACTCGGTGCATGGTGTGCCACTTGCACTGGACTGCTCCAGGAGTTCACTGAAGCAGGCGAGGACGTTACGGTGGGCCGGGTAAAGTACTCCGTCTCCCAAATTCAGCACGGCATCACAGAACCTCCCTACTGCCCTCTGCTGGTCCAGGAAGGACAGGAGTCGCCGAGCGTGGCTGCTCTCTGCAGCCATCATCCCTCCTGCTGCCCAGCAGACTGAAAACAGAGAAACACGTGTTAGATTTATGTTTTACTGAAACTTGCACTGAACTCCGCTGCAAATAAATAAAACCTTTCTAAAAACTATCAGCTTGTCTGAAAAATGGTAAATATTACCAAATAATGCATTAATATTATTATTATTACCACTAGGCTTTCACTCTTACTGCAGCAAAAGTACGTGTGTTTGGATTAAAGGGTCAATGTGTGAAAACACATTTAAATTACCTTCATCTCTTCTACTAAACATCAGAAACAAAGTAGAAAACACCTTTTGTCTAATTAGGAATATCAATAAGGTGAAACATGTTTTAAACATAAATGTTTTTATGCTCCCGACTAAAAACGACTGAACTTTGTTATTTTTAAGCCGACTGATTATCTTTACCTATATTGTCAGCATTGTGAGAATAATTTATATTTACATATTCAGTCTAGTAGCGTATGTGATCTTCTTCGTAAGTCATCATCCACTGCATGTTTTTGTCTGATGAGTTGTTGCTTGCAGCCAAAGCATAAAAAAGTTATGTTCAGCATTTGTTTGGACGCGTTTTCTTGCTTTGGGGATGTCGGTCTGACTCAGACTAAGATTGAGATATCCTCTGCTACTTTAATCTATTTCTGTTTGTGTCTATTTGAATCTACTTACATAGAATCTCTTACAAAAACATCGTGTTTAAAGCATCATTCCTGTCGGAAGACTGTCTTAAACTGCTTGTCCACAAACAAAGTTCCCGAGAAAGCTATCTTCTATGTTTTATCTATTTCTAATGGTAGTTTCTATCCGTTGTTATAATCATAGTAATTAAAATCAGTGATATTTAGATTTTTTTAAAAGATCTTCTGCTGGTGTTTCATGACCCCACCGCTGGAAGTCATAATTAAATGAAAAGAAAATGGTCTGATCGTTAAAAGTAATGGACAGGTGAGGTATGATTCATTTCTTATTTGTTGTAGATCTTTGAACAACCTCAGCTTGAAGAAAAAGATTATTCAGGTGAAACAGACAAGCAAACTGGCTATTCACCACCTCGCCAGTTTTAAGTGTCTTAAAACAATTCAAATAAATAAATCATTGTCTTAGTTAGTCGTAGTTTGTGTAAACTCTATTTAACCAACTTTATGTTGCCATACATTTCTCTTCTGATGTTTATTTCTGCATAAGTATTATAGAATTCCAGCTAAGTGGTAGAATAATTAGCTCTGACACACAAAAGTCTGTAAAACAAATAAATTAAATTTATATAAACATGTATGTTTGCACCAGCTGTTTTGAAGTTGTTTTGAGACGGCAGGAACTAAACCCATTAAGACCAGACATTCGCATTTTTGTCTGATCAAGGCTGATCTCTGTTTCTCCAAGCTGAGGCTGATGAAAGAGCCTTCTCATCAAAGATTTGACATTAAAAAACGGAACTTGAGATAATCGGAAGGTCATTCAATTTTACGCCACAAAGACATTTTGTGCTTTTTGATGGACAGCCTTACACTTTCAGAGACAAAGTGTGAAGTGTTTTTACTCGTTTTAAACCAGGTTTTCCTCTTAAAGTAGTACTAGGGCTAAAAAATGAGAAACTTGTATTAAAATTAATTAGTAAAAGTGTCCTATTTGTATTATTCGGACAGATGAGGAAAACGTCTCAAATTACTGCAAACTACGCACCTCGACGTTTATTTCCTAGCACGTCGATTTAAAGACGCTCCCTTAGAAAGGTACGCCCCGCCAGCCAAGAAACGCACATCTGTGGGACGAAAAATATCCCCCGTTTATCGCTGCACTGCGCTGAATTGTGGTGTGAGACAAAAAAATCGAATAAAGTGGAAAAGCTTAGCTGCATCAGCCGTCTTTTCGTTTGTTGTAGGCCCCTAAAATAGCCAAAGGAACAGGATATGACGCTATTTACGTCAAACTCCGGGAAATCTTTTTGTTGACCAATTTTAAATTCCACTTTTCATAATCAAAATTAATATAAAATATTTGGTTTTACAACATAAATCTTATGGTATTTTATCTCGTGCTAAGCTTGTATGATCAACACTTTTGTTTAAAGATTATTCATAAACAGCACTCTTAAAAAGTTTATAGTTGACCATCTAGATTCGGCAGAAAGCGGTACATTGGATCAGTCCGCGGGTCGTCATCGCGTCTTGTTGCCTAACAACCAATCAAAACAACACGTTCCTCCGGACGATCCAATCTGGCACCAGCGCCTCGGTGTGTGTTACACACGCATTTAGCTTGCTAGCATTGCTTCACGAACACACGTCGAGTTAATTAAGCCTCTTGATTCGTGTGAGTGAATTATAAACGTAAAGTCAGATAAGTTCTTCTCTAAAGGTCCGAGTGAGTGTTTTACCCAAGTGGGGGTGAGTTTCGTTTTAAAAGCTATAGCAACATTAGCTATTAGCTAACTGGTTTCGGTAATAACAGCGTGCTAAATAAAAGAAATGGGATGCATATGCACAGCTTAATTTGGTTAAAAGCACAGAGTTCGTTACTATTTAACTGTGTTCAGATGAATTTTTATTTGAAGTTTTCGAACAAAGTGAAACAAGTTATGATCAACTTGCACATAATATAAAGAGTACCATGCCGTGTCTCTACAGGACCCCCCTCTGTGCTTTACCACACCCTCGCTCGTGCATCACAGGATCATGAAGGCAAACAAACACACACAGGTCAAAAGTAAGTCTCAGAAATGGAAAGATGTGAGAGGCAAACGGTGCAGGCCCCTCATCACCCCTTCAGACCTCAACTCCAGTCCCGTCGTGGTCAGAATGGTAAAGGAGCACCAGGTGGCTAAGAAGAAGAAAAGGCTGAAAAAGAAAGCCAAACCAGTCTCTGAGCCTAAACTAACCCCTCCCAAGTCTGAATGTAAGAAAACACACCCTCAGACGAATGGGAGCTCCTCGTTATCCCAGGATGCTGAGGCAGAAGACGTGCAGGACTGGAAGGAGTATTCCCAGTCGATCCTTAGGAATGGTATGGAGACTTCAGGTGATGTAGAGGACATTCGAATGAGTAGACTGGAGGGAGAGGCTCTCCATCACTGTGCACAGAGAGATGACCGACAGAACCACGCTGTGCTGGTCTTGCAGAAACATCAGGTATGCTTCAGAACACTTCAACTCCAACAAGCACAGTATCCTTTTCTAAACATCACATTTTCTTTGCAGACCCTTTGTTTTCGTGGGAAGTGCATTTTGACCTGTCTGTACGGTCGTGTTGAAGTCATGGGATTTACCATCGAAGAGGGTCAGAAGTCGTACCCGCTGTTTTCCCCGGCTTCACACTGTCCACTCACCATCAGAGCAATGGAGACCTCTCACGACGTCAGAGACCACAGAACAGACACTTCACTCATACTTCAAGAATATCTAACGCCAGGTGAACCGCGCTCTTGTTTTCACAATATTTGTACAATTAGGTCAAAGCATCCTCAAATGAACAAAAACACAGATGATGTCTCACCTGCACATCGATAATTTAATTAAAAGTGAGCCAAAATGTTATTTTCAGTTACTGAGTCAAGCATTAAGTCTTCTGCTGATCAAATGATCCCAGAATGAAATGTGAGCGCGTGTGTCCTGGAGCTGAAGCTAAGGATGGTTCTGCAGACTGCTGGGTCATGTCGGTGCATTATTCCAGAGTTTCTGTTTATTCTGGCCTTCACTGTCCAAACTAACCCACCATTGAAGTTCTAGAGTGATAGTTTCTTTGTTTGTGGGCAAACGTACATAATCAGCAGGGCTTCAGATGTGTTTCCCCTGACTTTAGACAGAATATGGTGAACTTGTTTTTATTGAAGATTTACTCGCCTAAGTCTGTGATGCTTGCATGCTGTTTGACCATCAACCTGTTGCAGCATCACGGAAGAAGTTACTGAAAAAGGTCACGTCAACGTCATCCATCATCCTGCTTGAGCCCATGGAGACGCCTCTGACCCGCTTCCTGTCCAGCTTTTCTCATCTCGGTGAACTGTTCAGCCCCCCAGCGGTGAGCGGGCTCACGTCTGGGCTGAGTTCCCCTTTCATTCGGTGCCCGCCTTCTGTCAGTTCACGTTACAGGGAAAGATTTTGTTTTCTGTGTGTTTGTAGAGTGAACTCATGTCAGCTGTTCTCGATACCCCGCTGAACGGTCTGGGCATGATTCCCCTGGCCAGCAACATCGAGGGTCTGAAAATATCCAGGAGCTGCAAAGAGACCCTGAACAGCGTGGTCAGCGCGTGCAGAGGTGAGGGCTTTCTCGTGAAAGGCTGCTCCTGCTGATCATAAATAACCTGCAGCTTAAAAATGGTTAATTATCACATCATTCATGTTCTCAGCTGAGTCTGAGCTATGGGTTTGACATCATAATGAATATTATTGATGAACAAATCACCTGGACCTGTTTTCCTCCCACAGGAGACATTGACGGCTGCGCTGTTGTTCTTGTATGTGGAACCAAGAACGTGGGCAAGTCAACATTCATCCGTAACCTCATCAACACGGCATTGAATCAGTAAGTGCTTCTAACGGCCACACACACAAATGCATCAATGTTTGGTGTTATTTTCATTAATGTTCGTCCTTCTTATTGAGATTAGTCTAAAACAAGCGTCACTAGATCCTGTCCTTGTGGGCCACAAGTCCCCTGCTCCACCTCGGTGGAACCAGAACTTTAGGTCAAGTGTGGTAGGAACGGCAGCCCTGCCAGGTCCAGAGTTGGTGACCGCCAGTGTTGGGAGTAACGCGGTACAAAAGTAATTAATTACTGTCATTACAGCATTGCTTTTTGCTGTAATGTAGTAATGTAAGGCATTACAGGGAAAGAAAATGGTAGTATTTACTCGGTACAGTTGTCAGTAACACGGTAATTACAACGTATTTTTAAACCCAGAATCAAGACGTGGGTTTCCTAAAAATTCAAAGCCTGAAAAAAGATCCAGTATCCACATATATGACGTCATTTATGGACTCAGCTTTGCGGGCGTTCTATGAGCAGAGAGGACGCAGCAGTGATGACTCAAATACTCCAGCTGCGTCCTGCGCACGGCCGCTGTTATAGTCACAAAATCACCAAAACAAAGTAATTCGTGTGCGATCGTTCATATCAGCTCATATACTCTGGTACTTCATGTACTTTTCAGCTGAGTTCATGATCTGTGCCCCGGTGATTTCAACTCATTGCTGCTGGAGCGCAGCGCAGATTAAGCTTTTTATTTATTTATTTGTTTATTTATTTATTTATTTGTGTTTGGTAGATCCCTTTGGCTGATTAGTTAGAAAGTAGGAAATCTAGGAAACAGTTTTTCTGGAAGACGGAGAAAACATGCAGCATGCAGGAAGGTTAGAGAGAGAAAGGGCCGGAAATTATTCAAATAAAATCAAGACAACAAAACAAAGTGCTTGAAAAGAAAAAAGTCGGTAGATTTTTCCCCAATACACATTTTTACCAGTGAAAAGCAATAATATATAAGCATTTAATATTCATACATGTGATAGAATCAGATCACCCCAGAAGTCAGTCCCACATCCAGGGCCGTATCAAGGCATTTGGGGACCAAGGCAAATACAGGCTTGGAGCCCCCACCACCTCACTCCCTGATCAGTTAATCTAAGATGGCAGCGTGCTGAGAGTACAGATTGTTGTTGTTTTTATTTAATAAACAATCATTTTAAAGCAAATCTGACTGTTTTTAACAGCAACCCTAGCTCAGACACCACATCACCTTCCACATATATGTCATGAGCTCACTGAGCGTCACATGACCAGATTCATGCTGAAGTTGTTTTGGTGAAAGTAACTTAAAGTAATGCAAAAGTAGTGTAATGCCTTACATTTTATAATCAGTAATATTGTAATGTAATGAGTTGCTTTAAAATGAGGGTAACAAGTAATAACTAATGCATTACAGTTTTGAAGTAACTTGCCCAACACTGGACTGACCGCTGATGTAAAAAAGAATGTTTGCGTTTTTGTCTCAGGTGTCATTCACTGAGAAACCGTGTAATACTTGTTATTTTTGAGTTACAGTTGGTAACTGAGCTGCATGTGGCTGCTGAACACAAAAAAGCGTCTTTGTCTGCCACCTCCTGCATTAGCACCCAGAATAATATAGAGGAGAAACAGTCTGGTCAGAAAAAGACGGTTCCATATGCCTCCCTCACGAGGGCGATGCAGCCTGGGTGGAGCTGAGCACGTCTCGGCTCGTAGAAGCTAACCGTTAGCCGCTCCCCGACACAGCGGAGCACGGCCAGGCCTTTATTTGTGGAGATAAGACATCAGTGCTGCATTTATTCCTAAGAAGAGTGAATTGAGTCAGCGGAGGAGTTGCGTTGCTGTTTGCCACTCAGAAGCGATATGTTTGCCTTTCGTGGATAGTTATGGAATTGTTTGTTAAAGCTTTTCTGAGACTGACAAAATGATCAAAATCTGCTGGAAATTTCCCCGTAGACGACCACGTTTACAGGGTATCTGCAGGTCCTTAAAAAGTCTTAAATTTGCTTTTCCAAATTTAAGGCCCTAAAAATCCTTAAAAATGACAAATAATCCTTAAATAGTTTCCAAAGGTCTTAAATTACCAAAGACCCAATAAACAAGATTCTTTTATTTCTATAAAATTTTCATGAATTTCTAGTTAGTTTGGCATTTTTTGTGTATGATATTGGCGTAAGCGGAACCGTACACATTCGGTTGGGGGGGCTATTTTTAGATGAGCAAGCTAGTGGGAGTTTGCGCCATGGGGAAGTGCAACATTAATGGTAACTGGATCGCTAATCCCACGCTCACTACGTGGCTAGCACCGGTTCTAGGTAATAGCTGGAAATTATAGCTTAAATTTAATTTTAAAAAATAGCTTAAATTTGGTCAAAGTGGCCTTAAAAAAGGTCTTAAAAAGTCTTAAATTTGGCTCCCTTAAACCTGCAGATACCCTGGTTAACAACCCCTCTCGTCGGTACTGATCTAAGTGTGACCGTTTTATCAAGGCTCGCTTTTTGGACCCCCTACGGGTGGCGTGTGGAGTTGATTGGAGAGCCTAGAGGAGGCGATTAGGTTGCACAGACGTGGTGGTGCACCATGTCCACGGTTGCAACAGGAGGTGGGAGCTGTGCTGAGCTGAAAGAGCCGACTGATGCTGCTTTCAGCTTCTTTTCTGCTTGTTGTCTGTAGCACTGCTGCTGTGGACTATTTGGAAGGAGACCTGGGTCAAACTGAATTCACCCCTGCCGGTTGCCTTTCTCTGTCCACAGTCACAGAGCCTCTTCTGGGTACGTATTTTATCTGTGTAGGGTTAGGGTTCGCCGACCTCTCTGCTGTGCTGGTTCAGTGACGCCAAACTGTCTTTCAGGTCCTCCGTTCACACACCAGAACACCCCAGAGCACATCATCTACTTCGGTCAGCCATCATGTGAGTCGGACATGGACCGCTACTTGGAGTCTCTGAAATCGTTGTTTCGTCAGCGCCCCCAGAGCAGAGAGATGCCCATCATCATCAACACCATGGGCTGGGTCAAAGGTCAGCTCAGCCTCCCACTAGGGCTGCACGATTTTAGGAAAACCCGCAATGTTCAATAACGATGATTAATATTGCGATGACGATATTACTTGTGATACATAAAAACTTAACTCGGGAACAAAAATATCAAAAACAAAGAATTTTAAAAAAATCATAAAAATGAGAAAAGCAAAAGATGTGAGGAAAGGGAAAAAGAAAAGGCAATCAGTGGATCCCGGGAAAAGCAGAATCAGCAGAAAGAGCAGAACAAAGCTAACTCGGGTGCTTGCTAACCGTCAAAATGAAGTGTTGGGGGCGGGCGTCTAACCTATGAGAACCCACCCAATTGGCCAAAGGGGTGAAGAGCTCTGTTTGATTTGTTAAAATAACACCGTGCTTCCGTCTGACTGACAGGATTAATTATGTGTAGCAAACATTTGAGCTGACCGTTCATTGTGATATGCATATTGCATATGCTGATATCGCGATAATGGGCTCGACACACGGGAGGCGACAAACGACCGCGATCAGCGAAATTTGTCGCCGTCGCTTTTATTACCTGACACGCGGGAGGCGATCAGCGGCAGCGGCAAAGCCGTCTACGCGTTCTGTTCCATGGCGAACTTTAAACTTCCGTTGTTTTGATTGGCTGTGTCAGGTTGGAGGGAATTAAGGTTATTTAAGCGGTTCAGAGTTAATAAAGTGGTAGATATGATGTTTCACAAGGTGCTGCTAGAGTTATGTGAAATCTTACTTCTGATTTTACTATAAAACATAATAATAACCAACTTCTCCTCCATGTTTGCTCGGAGGTGTACGGAGCATCCTGTCCGCTCATTGGTCAGTGAATGAAACCTCCGTTGATTGGTCCTCGTCCGAGCGACAGCGATGAAAAGTTGAAAATGTTTCAACTTTCTGGGATTGCGTCGCTGGGTCGCCTGTGCACGACACGTGCACGAGCGCAAAATTTCACACGCATGTTTTTCGCGTTTCGCTTGGTAGGAGGGAGACCCGCGATTATCGCTTTGTCGCGCACGTCTCATTGAAAATGAATGGAGGAGAGGCGATGTCGCCTCCCGTGTGTCGAGCCCATAACGATGTGTTTACGATATATTGTGCAGCCCTAGCCTCCACACAGTGACAATACAAATGTAGCGTCCAACAATGGTCAGTTTAGGTACAGCCTGACCTTTCACCAGCTATTCAACATGTGGTCAGAAAGGAGGCACAACATTGCTTGTGTTCCCTTTAAATGTGTCTGCTGCACACCAGCTGGGATTCATACTGTAGAAGTCTGAAAGATAAACAATAACTTTCTCTCCCAAGGTCTCATCTGTCTGCCTCCAGAAGACTCGAACTCCAGTTCGAATTAACTGCTACATTCAAGAATCATTCACTAAATCAATATGAACTCCTTCTATGACTTATAATCTAGATAATCATTAAATAAACATTTGTTTATTACTATTTATGATAATTATAGTACAATGAAATGCTTCATTAATCCGTGCACACTGAATGGATGTTATGTGTGTCTCATAGAACGTGCAATGTGTTCACCATGTTTTGACGACAAGGTCCTCACACCTGCTCCACACAATAACAAGTACGGCTAAGTTAAACCCTGACACATAGCTAATCTTTTACCCGGATCAGAGCCTCCATATCAAAGAGGGTGTGTTTCTGAGTTGCCTTGGTAACATCTCCAACCTGTCAGCCTCTGATTGGCTGTCCAAACCATAACAACTAAACTTTAAAACTAAAACATGCTGAGAGATTCGACAGTTCTAGAGAAAGCTTCAGACCGGCCATCTTTAGCAAAAGCTCTGCAACCATCAAAGATTTTGACACGTTGTCAAAACCATTTTTGTACCTGCAAAGCTGAGACAGCAAAACTAGTTCCTGCAGAACAAAGACGATATTACCACTCCTTAAGAGTTATTCCTGAGACGCACGCTGATTCCAACCTGTGCTGCCTGGTGACATCTTTTGGACCGGAGAAGTCGGTGCTTGCGGTCAATCTACCGGACCTGGGTGCCCCGAGGTCACCCGACCCCTCTGACCTCCGGATCCGTGACGAGGGTCATCAAAGGGTGAGGTAGAGCACAGAGAGATTGCGTCTGAATGTGCTTCTGAAGATAACAGCTTCATAGATTACCGCAGACCATCCAGAACTCAGCTTATTTTGATGAGGACGCTCTGACTGATATCGCATCCACACACAGGTTCCAGACATCGCCGTTAGCTCCATCCATTCACAGTAAAGAATAGTTAACCAATTAGTCGTGTTTTAAATTGTTTGTAAAATAAATTCTTACTGTTATGAACTTGACTCTTTCTGGTAACACGGAGTGTGGTTGATCACTGAAAAAGCAAAGAACCTAGAATCTTCTGATTAGTTGCAATAAAGACCTCGCAGGCTAATATTTTATATTTATATAGAATATTACATCTTCATGGTCATAACAGTTCAAATCCATCAGTTTGCCTCCGCTGCACAAAGGTGTGAAGAAGTTCAGACGTGTGTGTCCTCTCTGCAGGATTTGGACTCCAGTTGTTGGTGGACATAATCCGGTTCCTCCCAGTCACACACGTGGTCCAGCTCAGCCACGGCGGTACCACCCAGTGTCCCGCCCTGACTCCAGAGTATCTGAGGACTGCTCACGGCTATCAGACTCACCCGCCCTCTCAGACTGCGTTGGATGAGTTCACAGAGAGCCACTGCCCCCCCAGGACCTACTCTCACCTCAGCGTGCAGTCAGAGTTCCAGGGCGTTGCTCGCCAGGGGACAGCGTGAGTCCAAAATCACTTCCGTCGCCTCCTACTCAGAGCCCTTTGTGACTTTATGTCCTATGAATGAACTCAACAGGAGACACCAGCGCACCAATGAGCACAGAGAGCTGTCCCTACTGGCCTACCTGAGTCAGCTGCAGTCTCCTGATCCTGGTCCGGTCAGACCCCTCCACAGCCTGACCCCGTACCAGGTAGAGGAGAGTCCTGCTGTAGACGTTTGTTTTATTGTTAGACCTGGACAGACTCTGACGTCTAAACCCAAACTAACGGTTGTGTTGTTGAGCAGGTGCCTTACACAGCGGTGGCTTTAGGCGTGATCCACTGTGAGGTGGCGCCAACTCACGCGCTCTACGCTGCCAACGCCAGCCTGGTGGGACTTTGCTGCCTGGCAGAGAAAGTAGCCAGCAGGGGGGGTCCAGTCCTGCTGTCCCAGGCACCCGTTTGTCCCTGTGTGGGCTTTGGTGCGTGTCCTGTCTCGTCTGACTCAGTGCTGATCCGTGCATCACCAGTGTAGGATGTTAGAAAACCTAAACTCACCTTGTGAGTAGGAACCCTTAAAACCGCTCATTCAGTAAACCTCATGCTGCAGCTCAAACTGCTATGAATTCTGGAAAGTTCTTAACCCTGTCGGCTTTTACCCGACCCTCCAGATGGTGTGTGTGTGTGTGTGTGCACCAGGAATGTCTTCGTTTATTTAGCTGGTGCACACGGTATAGATGTTGTAGGATTTTAATGCAAACTTTTACTTCAGTTACTGTTTTTGAATTTTCGCCACTTTTCTTCATACCTGCTGCTTTTCGTGGTCTGGGTCAAAGGGCACCAGCTCCGCAGCTGGGACTCCAGGGTGGTCCCGCTCAAGACACCTTAAGCAGTTTCTGGCCCATAAATACTAGTAATGTGGCTACTTCAGGTTGACTTCCCATGTTTATCATATGCAGAAGTACATCCAGTCATGCTTTTATGAAGATTTCATTCAAATCCATCCCGGTTGATTAAATATTTAGTCCACAGACGAATGAACTCATAAAGAGCGAGGCGGGCACGGACCTTCTCAGCCTCCTTTCGGTGGTGGGTGATGAAGGAGCGGTGCTTCTCGTAGATTTGGTGACTTTCACCAGTTTTTTTCCTGGCTGCTACAAATAGATCCTTTCACGTACAAACAGATGCGGAAAGTTCAATAAATAAAAAAACAGGACCCGTTGTGAGTTGGTTTCTGTAACAGCAGCTGGGATGTTGGGATTCTTCATCAGAATCGTCCTGTTTCTCCTCCAGGTGTCCTTCGAGGTATCGACACAGCCCGAGGTCTGTACTTCCTGCTGACTCCCGTAGATCCCTCCACCCTTCGAAAGGTCAACTGCCTCCTGTTGGGGGCAATTTCATTGCCTTCGTGCATTCTCACATCCCAGGTCAGAGGTCGAACAGTGCTCCTTGCAAGGCTCCTCGTGCACGGATGTCTCTTTACTCATAGTGTACTTGTGTGTATTTCAGCCTGGCCTCGAAGGGGAGACGCCTTACGTTACTACAGACTACAGCTTTGACCTAAGCGGAGCTGGAAAAATACGAGTCTTTAAGGGACTGATGAGGCCCAGTCAGATGGGAACGCAGTAGCGCGGCCTCGACGTTTCTTCTCTGGACCGTGAATGTTCAGAACATTGTTGACTCTGCAGAGCGAGGGCTGCTTCTGTCTCTGCCCCAGGTGTTCCCGCTATGGACGTACCACCTGCTGAGAAAGACTTTAATATCCCATGAATGGAGATTACGCCATAACTTGTGTTTTTAATTGTTGTTTGACATCTCTTCTTTGGTGGTCGCATTCCAAAACTCAACCCCTGCCAGGTATTAAAAAGCAAACAAATAAATAAAAACACTTGTTTTGTGCTTCCTTCAGTTGCGTCTACGCAGTGCCCAAAACCGTGTACTAAGTTTTTATTATTGCAGTTGCCTGCCTCTGTTTTTACTACAGTGGTCTGCATAAACTCAAGGATGTTCTGGAATGTTCTGACCAGCATCAGGGTGAACTACAGAGGTCTGGAAGAAAAGCAACCAATACTACAAGGATTTTGTCCAGAAACCTGGACAGGCAGTAGCACTAGATTGTTCTCTGCAGGTTGGTCTAGCCACGGTCCATAGTAGCCTCATCAGGTCCACCAATGGCCTGAACAATTTTACATTGGGCCAATCAGTGCTGTTTGTAGAAAGGTGTTGGGCGGGCTTAGCATCAGAGCTATGATGGAGAAAAACAAAGATGGCACCAGCTCAGGAATAGCGCTAGCTTGAATCAGTTTATGATGACTTGGACCAGGGCCATTGAATTTTGGGCCTGGAGGGCCGCTATCCAGCATATCTTAGTTTCAACCCTGCTTCATCACACCTGATTTCAATCAGCAGGTGATTAACGGGCTTCTGCAGAGCCTGATGAGCGGCTGCACAGGTGATTCAACCACTGAATCAGGTGTGTTGGAGCAGAGAAACTACTAAAACGTGCTGGATACTGACCTACAAGGCCCGGAATGGAATAGCCCTGATTTAGACTTTGTCTTTTCTTTGAGACACGAGCAGATAGAGGTACCCAAGTCCTTTACTTAGAAAATGGATGTTTTTGCTTCTTCCTGAGTGGTGTATGGCAGACGGATTTCCGTAGCGATGGGTATGTCGGGTTGTTTGTTGCTGTTGTTGGTCCTAGCACTGTCCAACTGTCCAGTGTGTAGATTCCTCATCACGATCAAGCTCTG
Source organism: Nothobranchius furzeri (assembly GCF_043380555.1). Lineage (NCBI taxonomy): Eukaryota > Metazoa > Chordata > Actinopteri > Cyprinodontiformes > Nothobranchiidae > Nothobranchius > Nothobranchius furzeri. The sequence continues at coordinate 39,604,510 of NC_091755.1, forward strand.
AATGGGTCCCTACCAGACCATATTTACATTAGCAGGACGGCTGGCCATGCAAACAAATGGTAAATGGCCTGTATTTGATATAGCGCCTTCTAGAGTCCTTGAACCCCCAAGGCGCTTTACAATTCACACACACGTTCACACCCTGGTGGTGATGAGCTATGATGTAGCCACAGCTGCCCTGGGGTGCACTAGAGGCAAGTCTGCTGTACACAGGCGCCACCGGTTCCTCTGAACACCACCATCAGGAAGGTGGGTTAGGTGTCTTGCCCAAGGACACAACGACAGCAACAGACTGAGCGGGGGTCGAACCTGCAACCTTCTGATCACGGGGCGAGCGCTTAACTCCTGTGTCACCGTCGCCCCAAGCATCCCATCTCTGTAAGTTACATGTATGCTAGTAATTGTACTCCACAAAACAGAGATGGGAATCGTGGCATCAACGAGTCGTCTCCATGTCGTGTTTTGCTTCAGTTCAGCAACCAAACCAGGTGATTTCAATCAGCACAGGGAAGGAACCGGGTTCAGCTGCTGGGCAGAACAAAGTCACAACATGGAGACGACTCGTTGATGCCACGATTCCCATCTCTGCCACAAACCATACAGATCTGTCAAAATTATCTAAACTTTATGAAAATCAACAATTCAATTCAAGTTAATTTATCTACACACCAAGTAGTGTTTCTATAGTTACATTGTGATTTCTTGGTAAATATTCTATTTGGTGAGAGATAAACTTTATTGTATTTATCCTAGTGGAGCTATAATTAAACGGGTAAACTAGTAGTAGCACATCCAACGTCAAATAGAGTAAAAAGTTATAATCAGGAGAGGTGGTTAGCAGCAGTGTGCTAGCAGATGGCCCCCTCCATGAGGCAGTGATGTCATTCCCTACGGCTCTGTTTCACTTGAGTAGGGTTCTGATTCAGGTCTCATTTCTAACTCAGACGGGTCACATTTTGTTAGTCTAAAGTCTAAATAGAACTGTAGACACATTATTGTGTGTGTGTGTGTGTGTGTGTGTGTGTGTGTGTGTGTGTGTGTGTGTGTGTGTGTGTGTGTGTGTGTGTGTGTGTGTGTGTGTGTGTGTGTGTGTGTGTGTGTGCGTGTGTGTGTGTGTGTGTGCGTGCGTGTGTGTGTGTGTGTGTGCGTGCATGCGCTCTGTCTTCTCCATCCCCAGTGAGTCGTGGAGGATGGCTGCTTATACTGAGCCAGGATCCTCTGGAGGTTTCTTCCTGTTAAAAGGGAGTTTTCCTCTCCACTGTCGCTGCATGCTTGCTTAGTATGAGGATTGCTGTATAGTCACTGACACTAGTCAGTGACTCGATGCAACCTGCTGGGTTCCTTATATAGGAAACATTATTTCTGATTGGCTTAATGAACTGTGAATTGGAATGTTTATTATGTGAAGTGCCTTGAGACGACTCTTGTCGTGATTTGGCGCTTTATAAATAAACTTGAATTGAATTGAATTGAATTAAAGCTACAGTGTGACTTCCGAGTTATTCAGTAGATTGTTGTCTCCAGTTTTCCATGGTGACCAGTGCAGGACCTACAACTGGTACAGGTTCTTCTTTTTGCCACAAGAGGGCAGCAGACATCCAGGCAGAACTGAACTGATGGAAAGTTTAAAGAGAAGAAAGCCTCAATAAAACCTGAACAGATGAACCAGAGTCCAGCAGAGACTCTGAGATCATGCAACAAAGAGCTGCTAGTGTGAGCGGTCTATTAAAACACCCCATCGGAGCCCTCCCTTTGTGTACTGTCCCTTTATCGAGGACGGAAGTGCACAGACAGCACGGACACACTTTGGCGCTGCCTTTTGTTTCCAGTCACATGTCCTCCATAGAGACCTCATGCAAACCAAATTAAAAGGTCTTTGTAGTGAAGAGGAGCCATTAGATCGGTCTGATTCAACACAGTGAATGCACACATGCATGCATTCATGTCATCATTTGAATTTAAACTCAAAAACCTTTGTTAGTCTCTAACCCTGATGAATAAATTGTACGATATTGGAGCTGAGCATTTGTGATTCTAGCATGAGAGCAGCTGTTGAGAGGATTTAAGGGCTGAACATGAAATATTAACTCTGCCAGCAGGACAAAAGCATACAACTTTCAGATGTTTCTGTACGATAAATGCCAGGTTGATAAAATTCAGTTAAATAAATCTGCCTGTTAAAGAGTTAATCCTGAATCCAACAGGATGTCTCAGACTTTCCTCCTGCTTTTCTGAGAGGTGACAACAAATACTTAAAATGTGATTTTTGTCCCAAATTATTAGAAAAAAAAAAACAGTTTTTGAAGTTTAGTTTGTGAGTTTTCTCCGAAGAGTGGCTGGGCTCTCCCTTAGAGATAGGGTGCAAAGCTCGGTCATCCGGGAGGGGCTCGGAGTAGACCCGCTGCTCCTCCACATCGAGAGGAGCCAGTTGAGGTGGCTCGGGCATCTGGTCAGGATGCCTCCTGGGCGCCTCCCTGGTGAGGTTTCCAGCCACGTCCAACTGGGAGGAGACCTAAAGGGAGACCCAGGACACGCTGGAGGGACCACGTCTCTTGGCTGGACAGGGAACGCCTTGGGATTCCTTGGAGGAGCTGGCCCGAGTGGCTGGGGAGAGGGAAGTCTGGGCCTCTGCTGCCCCCGTGACCCGACTCCGGATAAGCGGAGGAGAATGAATAGATGAATAGTTTGTGTTTATTCCGTTGAGGTTTCCCTCTTATCCTGGGTAAAACTTTCATTTAGTCCTGCAAACGTGTTTAGGATGATTTAGGATTTGGTAACCAACTCATAGCTTAATTTGCAAATATGAATTTGACCTGTTTGGGATTAGTAGGATGTTATAAACTCATTCATGATCTGCGCTGCTTTTCCTCAGCAGAGTCTCAGGGAGTTGGTGTCTGTCAGCCGTCATCGGGTAAGAAGAAGGGGACACCTGGACAGGTCACCAGCTCATCAGGGGGACTCGCAACGATTCACACACTCACCCAAGACTCTCCAGTCAACCCAACATGCCTGATTGTTTTGTTCTGTGGGAGGAGACTCGTATCTGGAGAAAACCCTGCATGCAGAAGACTGTAGCTGGGATTTGAACCTGCAACCTCACTGCAAGGCAACAACGCTACCAACTGCACAGCCAACCAGTTCAATGTTATCAACATAAAAAGCATTCATTTTGAAGAGATAATTTTCACTATTTAAACATTAAAAGCTCAAATGTTTTTTTTTACTTTAATTTTAAATGAAAATCAACATTTTCCTGAAAAGTGTGATAAGTGACCCGCACTTGTATAGCGCCTCTCAGAGTAAGGACTCCAAAGCGCTTTACACTACAGTGTATCATTCATCCATTCACACACACATTCACACACTCGTGGGGATGAGCTACGATGTAGCCACAGCTGCCCTGGGGCGCACTGACAGAGGCGAGGCTGCCGAGCACAGGCGCCACCGGTCCCTCCGACCACCACCAGCAGGCAACGTGGGTGAAGTGTCTTGCCCAAGGACACAACAGCAGAATTCTCTGTCCGGAGCCGGGACTGAACCTGCAACCTTCCGATTACTGGACAACCCGCTCAACCTGTTGAGCTAGCTGCCCCTAAAAAAGGACAAACTATCATGTACGGGAGCTCTAGTTCCACATGGTGTTTTTATAGTAGAACAGTAAAGAGCAACTTATTGGTAATAACCTATAATTCATTTCCTTTATAATTGAAGTGAAACACAGTGTAGAAGTTTTCATTTTAGCTGTTTTTTCTACTTTTATCCATCAAATGATGACATTTCACTACTTTTACCCACAAACCACTTTGAGATGGTAGGGAATCCAATGCTGCCTGAGGCAGTGATGGGTTTGTTTCTGCTTGTTGTTGCCAGCGTGCAGAAGCAACTTCCTAATGAGCCCTCGGAAGCTTATCTTTGGGTGGAACCCCTTGTTCTCCTTCACTTCCATCACACAGTGGAAACCGGCACTTGAACAGCTGCAGATAAGCTTCTAGAACCTTTCCTGCTCTTGTGACCAGAAGGTCCTGACTTGACCTTTCTCTGGAGAGCTTAACCCAGAGGTCTGCAGACATGTGTCTCCTCGGTCCTTCAGCGTCTCCGAGCAAAAGCACCACAGGCCTCGACGTCCACGTTTCCTCCTCACCAAAGGTCCGTGTCGTTTTCAGAGCAGAAATAAAACTAACCACCTGTTGAAAATAAGCGCTTTCTTGGCGATCATTGGTTAAATCCACGGCACAGACCAAATCAGATCAGAATATAACTTTTCTAGGCCCATAGACTTGTTCATTTTTGGGCAGGAGGGGACCGTCGGTCTGAAAGATGGGCATGACTTATTGTCTCCAGCTCAGCTCTCCAGAAACGTACGTGACGGAAGGGTTTGTTCATTATTCATAGTTTCCCAGTTGTGCTGGTCCAGTTCAGATCAGGTCAGTCAAACTAGCTGCTGGTACCAAAGTGCCCATAAAGGACCAACCCCTTCAGCTTTGGGAGGCATGATGAAGACCCTCAAGTATCATCACACTTTAGTCCAGCTCTCGTCAGAAAGCATCAATAAACAATCCCCCCACCAGCGTGTCACTCTTCCCTCCCGTTTGCCACAAATGTAAGTTCCTAACAACCAAATCACACCGAAGCATCATTAATGAAGTTCGTGTTAAGAGTGTGTGCATCCCATTCAGCATTAGAGCCATGGACGTAATTTTCAATTTAGAAGTGGGGGGGGGACACGGGGGGGGGGGGGTCTTTACAGTATGCTCTAATGGGAAACAGGCTACAACACAAACGGTTGTTTTCCGCTTGGTCCTAGAGCTCAACCAGTGTCACTTTAATAAAGCGTAATATTGTTTTTGGATGGTAAAAAGTGCAGGGGTCAAAACTTGACTTTGGGAAAAGTGGGGGGGTTATGTCCCCCCTGCCCCCCCCAAAATTACGTCCATGATTAGAGCTCAATGGTTCCTTCAGACTCCTGGATTAACCAGGGTGGGTCTGCATCACCTGGTCTCAATTTAGAGATGATTAACGAAGCTTGTGTTGCATTCTGGGAAAATCCTGAGCGGTGAGAATATCAGGTTATGGGTAGTTTCGGAAATACTTTCTTCTTTAATCAGAACAAATAACAAGTGTGTGTGTGTGTGTGTGTGTGTGTGCTGAACTGGCTCTCTGGCGCCTCCAGCAGCAGTTGATTCGGTGAGAATGTGCAGCGAGTCTTTTGTGAGCTGCTAGTCTGAATGAATGGAGAGGGGGAGAAGAACCGACACCGCAGCGGGGCTCCGGACCGGACCGGCGCGTGAGCTCGTCTAGAGGAAGCCCCGGCTCAGAGCTGCGGCTTTAACAGGATTATTAACCCTAATCTAATCCCGGTCCCGCACCGCGTGTCTTTATGTTGTGAAGAACGAGAACGGAGCAGCAACAGGTTGAGTCCGACTGGCTTCCGTTCTTCTTTCTTTCCTACGGACGGATGCGTCTTCCCGCTCCGGTTCACACCCGGACGGAGACGGTCCTGCAGCCCGAGCCCGAGCCGTCCAGCCGGTGAGAGGAGAGGAGGAACGGCATCATGGTGACTGGCTGTTGTTAAACCTTCTAAACTGAAGCCGAGCTGCAGAGGGAGAAGGCGCGTCATTCCAGGAGGACTGCGTTCAGATGGTTCCAAACAAGTGGACCATGAATTCAGCTCTGCACAAATCGCCCCCAAGGAGCTGGCTTGGACTGAGACTGCGACTGAGTGAGTACAAACAGAACAACAATCACATCTCCGCTCTTTTTCACCCCCTTTTCCAGACCGCGGGCGCGTGGCGCGCTCGTGTGCGTTCAACAGGGGCGCTGCCAGGGATTTTCGGTCCCTTGAAATGTGATCGGGCTAATTGAGATTTTCTGTAACTAATTAATTTAAAGTTTAAATGTACACCCCCAGTCGGTCACTGGGGCTAGAAACGTTAACTTCTCTGTCTGGAGGCACCTTGAGGAGTCGGGAGGACCCTCGGGGCTCTCCCCCATGTCTGGGTTTGATGGGCTCTGTTGCTCCGGAACTGCACCGGTTCGAGTCACTGGAGAGACAAAGCACTCTGATCTTTTAGTCCTGCTCTTGGTGAAGAATCTGAAGAACAACATCCATGATGGATGGTCCCACATGTAAATCTCCAGCCAGTTCACCTTTGACTGCTGTGTTTCTCTACTCCTCTGAACTCTCCCATTCATCGTTTAAATCAGACGCGACTCCTCCAGCAGCAGCAGCAGCAGTGCTGTTTTATCCAGAAAGACTAGTTTGTAAAAAGTTGGGGCTAAAATGACGTTACATTTCCACTGTTCCTTTAAGGGAGAGGTGTCCTCAGGAGGAAGGCCAGAATCATGAAGTTAACATTCCCCACAGGTCACAAATGTGCTTTTATTTTATTTTTTTAAATGCAATCATTACGTAATGGTGAATATTTGTACATTCAAACTTTGTCCAAAATTAGCATATTAGTCATGATTGGAACATAAAAATGTGAACGTGTCTGCATCTACAGGAGCGACAAAATTCATAGAAATGACCCCCAAGCTGACTTTGGACATGTCTACTCTAAGGATTAAGAACCATCTGCTGCTTTTGATGCTAGCCATCCCATCTACATCTACATCTACGGTTGTCTTTTAAACTGTCTCTGGACGCTATTGGACACTTGAAGGACCAATTAAAGCAAAGAGGTTGACGTTTAGGGAACCTACTTCCGGACAACAGAATGAAAGAATGAAATGCAAGTCAACGGGGCTAAAAACACATTTTCTAATTCTGCTTGTTATGTACCGTGATTTCACATATGACGTCCGTGAATTTTAAAGACATTTTGATACCAAGAACGCACTTATTTTCGAATGGGGGGGAACTTTATTTTAGGTTTTGTGTGAAAATAAGTCCAGGACTACGAATGCGCTTAACTCATTCCCTGCCATTGACGACTAAAGTCGTAATTTTAAATCCAACCGTTCACTGCCAATGACTTTTTTTTTGTGTGTGTGTGGGCGTCGGAACGAGCCCCCGCACCGTGAGAACAAACATCCCAGCTCGAAAGCCGGTCTTCATCCGCTTACGTCACGTGACCGAGAAGCAGAAAATCGATGTGTTGGAAGATCGTTTATGGCCGCTGTCGTAAAAAAAAGTGGTGTGCGAACTGGAAAAGCTTCTGCCGATCACAATTCAACAACTGATTATGAAAGAACGGATAATGCTTGAACCGCACAGATTCTTCCTGATGTAAGAAGTGAGTCTCCGCTTTGTTTTGGTTGTTTTGGCGTTGACATCATCCTAGCGCGCAACGTTCTTAAGAAAACCATAAAACGGTGAGAAACGCCGGCAGCAAGGGGCTTTAGCGATCAGGAAATGGCTGGCAGTGAATGAGTTAATGAAAGTCACGTCATCAAACCAGACATGGAGAAAAACAGAGAAAATGATGTAAGTTCAGCGAACTTCTAATCCTTCTTTCAGGAGCGAAGAACCACCATAAATCTGGCTGTTTGGTAAGTAGCAGCTACGCTAGGGGAGAGGAGATTATGTGGTGACGTGCCAATTTCTGATTTGTAGTCGTTCTAATTACGAACTTTTACAAGCTGATAAATCTCAAAGCACGTGACGACATGGTCCAAACACCCATGGTTAGTTTTCATTTAAAATTTAAGTTCAACATCCAGGGCTTAAAGTTGAGCAGATTAGAAAAAAAAACCTCTTAGTGCCGTTGACTTGCATTCATTTTTTCATTCTTCTGGTGACCCATGAGCCGACCAGAAAGGGAGGAGCCTTAGGCTTCAGTGGCGTGTCCAGATCTTCTAAAATGGGGTGGCCCAGATTAGGGCTGCTCAATTAATCGAATTTTAATCACGATTACGATCTGAGTTTTGAACGATTATAAAAAACAAAACAAGCCGATTATTTGCTCCTCCCGCCTGCGCTGCGCCAAGTTGCAAATGAAGCGCTCCTCCCACAGTGTTGCCAACTTTGTGACTTTGACGCTATTTCTAGCAGCTTCTCAGACCCCCTTCTTGACTTTTTAACTTAAAAGTACCTAGCGAACACCTCAGAAACATCTCTGGTAACCCTTAGCTACTTTCTGGATAACTGTCGTCGACATTTCCTGCAGGTTAGCTAAACACTCCGCCTGCTCTCCGGACCGTTCTTCAGGACATTAGGAAAGGGAATGATGCAGTGATGTGTCGGTCGCTAAAGACAGCTCTCGGAGCCGGCTCCCTGTTGGATTAACCAGAGTGAGTGACACACACACCGCACCTGCGGACTCCTGAGCCACTAAAATGGCTAAATGTGCGCGTGCAGCGTGCTAAACACACGAGCAGCTTGCCCTGATTGCTGTGAGACCGGGTTGGGGGGTGGGGGGTGCAGCTGTGGTTGGGACAATTATTACATTAATTGATGGACTTGTAAATAAATAGTTTATAAATAAGGTAGAAATAAGTTCCTCACGCTAATAAATAATAACTAATCTCTCTGAGGACACGGTGCTAGTGCACTCTCCAGCAGCACATTGACACGACTAAATACGTATTATGCAACATTTTGTGAACATCAATTTATTTGCATGTATTTGTTATAAATGCCACTGTATAATTCTTGCTGTCAGTATTTGCAAGATATTGGTATTTGGGTCTGTACTGTTAGACTTAAATGAGTTAAACCAAGGTCTATAGACCTTGGGTCATAAACTATGAGCTATAAGTATATTGGTCTTTTTATACTGGGAATCAGGAGTTATTTTAGTGATCATCTTGTTTCTTATTTTTGTCCTGATTGTGCCCTGAGCAATTTTATGACTGAATAAAAACAAATAAAATCAACATAAATTGAAAAATCGTCGTAAATAATCGTGATCTCAATTTCAGTCACCATAATCGTGATTATTATTTTTGCCATAATCGAGCAGCCCTAGCCCAGATGAGGCACTACTTTGTGCATGGGTGACACCAATGGTTTGCTTTATTTTTTTACCCCAAGCCTTTTGTGGACAATGAAAATACTATTTAAATGGAATTCAGTGTGGTGACACATGGGGTGGCCATTCAGATTCCAAGGGTGGCATGTGCCACCCCAGGCCACTCCCTGGACACGCCCCTGTTAGGCTTGCAATCCCAATACTCGCACTTCCACCCTTGCGCCCTTCAATTACGCAATCCCGACCAGGGGTGCGAGAATGTACTAGGGTGCCCCTATTCTGAAATGCAGAATTTAATCACGCCTCTTTTGCAATCTTGATGCGCGCTTCTATCGCGTCATACCCGTGTCAAAACCCGTGCACGCGCATTGGGTCCACAGCGCGCGTGTGAACGGGACTCGCGAGCGAAAATATACATGGCAGCGCGCGTGTGAACGGGACTCGCGAGCGGAAATATACATGGCGAGAGGTCATTTGTGCACTGAGAGGGAGCAAACTGTGTCTGTGAGCGCACAAGGATGTGCACAAGTGACAAACCTGCGTGCGCGCGTTGTCAACGAGCACACGGCAGAGGAAAACGTGCGCGCGCGGCAGCCTCTGTGCGCGCTCGGCAGCCTCTCTGCGCGCTCGGTTTCTGACTCCTGCTCGCTCGGCTGTAAGGGTTTTGGCACTCTGGAGGCGTGGCCTGTGGCAGATCTTCTCTGTCCTCTGATTGGTTAGTGTACCCCGCACTTTACCCTCTACCTATCTATACAAAAAAGTCTGCTATTCAAGCAGTTGCTGGCATAGCTCAGTTGGGAGAGCGGGTGACTCTCGCCCCGGAGGATCTGGGTTCGAGGCCAGGCAAGGAAAATGCAGTAGATGTCATGTTAATTTTTCTTAATTTCAGGTATTTTACAGTTGTGACCGTTCAACTGTCATTAAACGTCCGAATGTTTGCTGGGCAGTGTTTTAAAAAGTGCACATAAGCTAGATGGTTTTAACCATAGAAAATTACATTTTTTGTGATACTGGAAAAATACATACTGAAATAAAACTACTGATTGAAAACTTTATGACTGTGGTTGTACAATATATGACTCACTAATACACTGCAAACTCCCTTAGAGTGGGGCTTCCAGAGAGAGAGAGAGAGAGAGAGACAGAGAGAGAAAAGTTCTTGCCTCATTAATGAATTGTTTATTTTTTTCAGTATTTAATTGACAAATTATCCTTTCAAATAATTAATTGATGAGTTACATAATTGTCCATTTAGAATTGTTGAATGGACTGAGTCAAGTTTGGTGCACTTTATATATTTCAAAACATGTTTTTTTTAATGATGCATATAAATAATTTAAATGTTAATTTAATGAAATATTTCTATTTTTTCATTACCTCACCCTTGTTTTGACAAAAACGGGACCTTGCTGGATAATATCATGGAGAAACTATTTGTTCACAGTACATGGCTCAGTGAGGATCTGTGTACCAAAGGAGGAGATACTCAGAAATCTGTCTGCAGATTGTTACAACCCAGACTGGAAGTGGTGGGCTGTAATAAGAAAGGAGACCAAACAGAGCAGTGGGGGTTCAACAACTGATTTATTTAACAAAAGTAAGGATTTACTAAAGCAAGTTAGTGAACAGAAAATGGCCAGTGAGGACTCTCCACCACACAGGAGAGACCCAGTGAAAGCAGAAAAACAGTAGGCTTTGTAGGCAGCACCACACCCTGAGCCCAGGTGCCTCCAAGGCTGCTTAACCAGCTGCCTACAACAGAAGAAAAACACAATTAAACACAAATGAAAACCCAATGAGACGGTGGGGGCATCACAACACGTTCAGGACTACCCAAACACCAGTAAATCTTGACTGCACTGATCTGAGGTGTCAATGGCCATATTCCCCTCTCTTCCAGAGTCATATATTTTCCTCAAGTTCAACTGCACTCTGAAGAGGCTCATTTGGATTGTGCCACATAGGCCAGTGACCTTTGTCTCAGCACTGTATGCTGGAACTATCAGCGACCAACCTGGGAATCTGGTGTGATGAAAATGCTACAACTAGAGATGGTCATCTTGGTAGACAGGGGTTTCTTCATTGATGACATTGTGCCCTGCAAAGTGTACAGGCCAGCTTTCCTTTCTGGCAAACCTCAAATGTCTGCATGTAAAGTTATAGAAACAGAAGCCATAACATCTCTGAGTGCATGTGGAGCGCTCCATTCATCTGGTCCAAGAACACAAGCATTTTGATTGTTATTCCCCTCCTTGCATTTGTAAACAATCAGCTATATGCTGTGGTTTTTCTCCTTACCAACTTTTAAAATAGCCCACTAGTGAAGGCCTGGGCAAAGAAGCCTGATGTCTGAGAACCTCAACATATGTACGGCAACCATACTGTATATTTACACACTTTCATAAAGAAGCTGCATATCAAGCTTTCATTCAGATGACCTTCAACAGTGCTGCACCCTGCTGAGGGACATCCGAGTAAAACCTTGAGATGGCCATTTTCTGTTCACTAACTTGCTTTAGTAAATCCTTACTTTTGTTAAATAAATCAGTTGTTGAACCCCCACTGCTCTGTTTGGTCTCCTTTCTTATTACAGCCCGCCACTTCCAGTCTGGGTTGTAACAATCTGCAGACAGATTTCTGAGTATCTCCTCCTTTGGTACACAGATCCTTACGGAGCCATGTACTGTGAACAAATAGTTTCTCCATGATATTATCCAGCAAGGTCCCGTTTTTGTCAAAACAAGGGTGAGGTAATGAAAAAATAGAAATATTTCATTAAATTAACATTTAAATTATTTATATGCATCATTAAAAAAAACATGTTTTGAAATATATAAAGTGCACCAAACTTGACTCAGTCCATTCAACAATTCTAAATGGACAATTATGTAACTCATCAATTAATTATTTGAAAGGATAATTTGTCAATTAAATACTGAAAAAAATAAACAATTCATTAATGAGGCAAGAACTTTTCTCTCTCTGTCTCTCTCTCTCTCTCTCTCTCTCTGGAAGCCCCACTCTAAGGGAGTTTGCAGTGTATTAGTGAGTCATATATTGTACAACCACAGTCATAAAGTTTTCAATCAGTAGTTTTATTTCAGTATGTATTTTTCCAGTATCACAAAAAATGTAATTTTCTATGGTTAAAACCATCTAGCTTATGTGCACTTTTTAAAACACTGCCCAGCAAACATTCGGACGTTTAATGACAGTTGAACGGTCACAACTGTAAAATACCTGAAATTAAGAAAAATTAACATGACATCTACTGCATTTTCCTTGCCCGGCCTCGAACCCGGATCCTCCGGGGCGAGAGTCACCCGCTCTCCCAACTGAGCTATGCCAGCAACTGCTTGAATAGCAGACTTTTTTGTATAGATAGGTAGAGGGTAAAGTGCGGGGTACACTAACCAATCAGAGGACAGAGAAGATCTGCCACAGGCCACGCCTCCAGAGTGCCAAAACCCTTACAGCCGAGCGAGCAGGAGTCAGAAACCGAGCGCGCAGAGAGGCTGCCGAGCGCGCACAGAGGCTGCCGCGCGCGCACGTTTTCCTCTGCCGTGTGCTCGTTGACAACGCGCGCACGCAGGTTTGTCACTTGTGCACAACCTTGTGCGCTCACAGACACAGTTTGCTCCCTCTCAGTGCACAAATGACCTCTCGCCATGTATATTTCCGCTCGCGAGTCCCGTTCACACGCGCGCTGTGGACCCAATGCGCGTGCACGGGTTGTGGCACGCTTTAAACGCCATACGCTTCACCCAAGTCTGCATCGATGTTGATTTGGGTGAAGTGTGTTATCTAAATTCAATTTCTGCAGGAGAAAAGGATCAAGTTCCTTTTCTGAAAATATGTATTTTCTAATGAAATTAGTTTGTTTTAGGATGATTAGTTGATGCTCTGAATGTTTTAGACAAAGCAACAATGAATTAAAATTTATTTGAAATAGCTGGTTGTTTGAAAGTTGTTGATAAAGGCCTTTGAAAAAAGTATCACAGCGACCAGCATGCATTGTGATCGATGATGCAATGCTCCCTGTCTTAATTCAGCAGTCATCTACACACTCGTGTACTCAAAGCCTTTCTGTGCACTTTCTCCAAGTGCACTTGGCAAGTATTGAGATTGGGCCTATGTCTCCTCCCCTATAGGGAGCCTAACCCCAAATTCCACTACCTCCGCTCCGCTCCGGCACGAACGCCGGAGCAAAATCGGTCCCGTTGTAGTCATTCAGAGCTGTTCCACTACTGCGGCAGTGCGGCACAGTGCTCCGCCCTCTGTTCCGGCGTCCGGCAAAAATAGAATCGATCCTATTTTTGCCGGACGCCGGAGCACCTCCAAAAATAGAATCGATCCTATTTTTGCCGGACGCCGGAGCACCTCCAAAAATAGAATCGATCCTATTTTTGCCGGATGCTGGAGCACCTCTGCAGTAAATGGACAGAAATCACAACCGCCCAACAGGAAAAGGAGCAAGCACAACTTCCGTTTTTCACAATAAATCGATAAACAAAATGCGTTTTTTGTTTCATATGCACAGGTTTAACAACTTTTAACAACTATCAATGGCGCCTGAAGTTTAAATGCACAAAAGTAAGCCATAAATACAGTTTCCACTATCAAAGTAGTCGCCCTTTGTTGATCCAAACACTGCTGATCTCTCAACACAAATGATAGGCAGATTAAACAGTTCATTTCGATGCTTCTCCCACACAACGGGTGTTTGGATCTAACTTCCGCGTTTATTGCTCGGACTGTATCGCAAGATCTCGAAAATCCCGCGAATGCCTGTTTGCGCACCTCAGGTCTCCGCACCGGAGCGGAGCCATTGTAGAGCGGGTACAGTATAATTGAGTTCGGAAGCGAGCGGCAGCGGAAGGCGGGGGCAGAGCGGAGGTAATGGAATTTGGGGGTTAGTCTCCCTTTCCTATCGGCTCACGGGTCCCCAAAAGAACGAAAAAATGAATGCAAGTCAACAGAGCTGAAAATGCTATTTTCTAATCCGCTTTGCCTTTCTCCCTGAATTGCACATACAGTATGTTGTACTGCAATTTAAATGAAAAGTAACCGTTTCCACCATGCCTGTCACGTACTTTGAGATTTATTAGCTTTATTTATTTATTAGTGGTCGTAATTAGCACGACTACAAATCAGACATCGGCACGTCTCGTATGACGTCGCCACAGAATCTCCTCTCCCCTAGCGTAGCTGCTACTTACCACATGGCCAGAGTTATGGTGGTTGCAGCAAAGGTGCTACGTTTGGAAAGTTTCAATAAATTCTGTCCTGTGGAAATGTTGCTAACAAACACTAGGTTGACTCCAGCTGTTACTGCTAAAGGTTTAAGCATTATTATTATGTGTGTTGGTATGACTCAGCTATCAGCAAATCAAGTTTTAGCTCAACACCCATAAAAATGAATTGCAGCCATTTTTGCGTTTGTCACGCTTAATTAGCTTTAGCTAATTCCAAGTTTAGTCTGTTGTAGATGAAGGCTTTAGAGTTGCATTAAAACCCATTAAGTGATTAATTAGAGATTCTTTTATAATGTGTGTACACACACACACACACACACACACACACACACACGGAAACAAGCCAATTTCAGCCAAAAATGACATCATTGCTTTTCAGCAGCAAATAAAAGGCTAACGATGACCTTTTATACCTACAGATTTGACAAAAGGCTGTTGCTCTCTTGGACTGGAGCTGTTCTTGTGTGATGTGTGCGGTGCTGACGGTTCAGGGGTTCATACAGCGAGTAAAGCATGCAGAGTTAGAGTTTAGTAGTCTTAATTAGTTGAGTCTGGAACCCCTCGGTATTCCAGGCCACAGGAGATTTAAAGCTGGTCTTAAGCACCGAGGTCTAATCTGGGACCAGATGTCTTGTCTGGTCTCGGTTCTCTGTTGCAAAACAAAAAAGATCTTTGCTTGATCTGCAGCGTTCCGCTGTTATGATGCTGGAAGTAGAAGGAGCATTTATAGAGACAATGAAGTGATGCTGGGGCTTGTTGTCAGAAACTGGTCCCACTCAGATTTGTCACTAAATGACAGACTGGTGACTAATTGCGTCTCGTTAGGGGGAAACTAATAATAACTTTCAAAATGTCTTCTTTTGAAGCTTTGACAAATGTTCTTGTGGGTGTTGTTTATGGCTGTCAGTAAAATAAACACTGTGGGACTGGGATGTTTGTATCTGTAGCTTCAGTACGTATTAATGCAGCAACTGTCAAGCGTTCAATCTAAGGACTCTACCGTGCTGTCTGATAAGTTACTCTAATTTCCCTCTGGGATTAATAAAGTATCTTTGAATTTGAATGGAAGGTCTAATCTGAGAGCAGCTCTTTTGTTTTTTAAAATGGTTGAATGAGAATATAATATTATATTATATTATATTATATTACATTATATTATATTAAAAACAGTGTGGTAGATTTATCTCTGAGGTCTCAGACTCCACTGGTGTGATTTAGGTGTGCTGGT
>NC_091755.1:39624904-39657404 GCF_043380555.1 Nothobranchius furzeri
TAAAAAAACTCTGTCCACACGTACCCGGATAAATACGTTGTTAAGGACATGCCCGACCTGTAGGCGGCAGTACTTCCCCCGTTCTTAACCTCGTCCTTCGTCTGTGGTCTTCCACAAGGAGCAGTAATTCCGCTTGCAAAAACAAACAAGCAAAAAGCGCTTGGACAATTGATAAAGCGAGCGCAGCTCTGAGGGCATCCATGCTGTCGGCTAGTGTAAACACAGGTCGCACACGTGATGTCAGCATTTTTTTGTCACGGAAAGTGACGTTGCGGACCTTAAAACTCCGGTTTTGTCTGTCCACACGCAGACACCCAAAACGGAGAAAATGCAGATCTTCACTTTGGCCGGAGTTTTTAAAAAGATCCGTTTTCGTGTGGATGACAGGCCAAAACGTAGAAAAATATCTACGTTCTGGCAGATCCCCGGCTACGTGTGGACAGGGCCTTACTGGGACTGCAGTAGCTCCCTGTGGTTTCCTCATCAAAGCTTGGACTACTCACCAGGTTCGGACACCTGCCACAATATAATAAAGGTGTCATTCACTGGCCTTTTAATAAGTACTCATGGTTTCTAGTAAGAATGAATGAATGAATGCCTCTGGAGTGGAGTGGGGAACAAATGCTCCAGTTTCAGGGGTAGAAGTCTGCTGGAGGAGTGGATTGGTGGAAAACAGGATTTAAAGGCTTCTGCGTTATTAGCCCTAGCCTAAACCAACAGTCCACATATAGATTTTTACTCTCAATCATCATTTCTCCACACCTCTCACCACAGTTTCTTCCCCTCTGCTGTTTTACTCATGAACGGCAATCCTAGGACTGCCCACTCCAGTCGCTCAGTTCCAGTCACATGACCCGGTGTTCTGTTTGTACCTGAACTGTTCCACTCTGATTAGTACCTACTGTGTATATAGTAGTAATTATAGCCACTTTATAGTAATTATTTTATCATGAGTGTGTTATTCCTTTTCTTTTGCCCCTAGTACCGCAGACATTTCCTAATGTTGTGATTTCTCACACATTAGGCAATAAAACATTGTGATTCTGATCATTTAAGTAGAAAACAAAACAGTATTTTCAAATAAATCAGAATTAGCTCTCATCAGTATCTGCCCCCTACATCCAGAATCAGTGCATCTCTTACAGACTCGTTGACGTGTCCGTTACCATCCGATCGATGAAAAACAGGCCACACAGAGGCTGACTGGCACAGAAAACATGAAACGAACTTAAATCTGTCATGGACATCAGATATAATCATTCTTTGCACATCAGTTAGGATTTTTCTGATAAGTTTGAGTGAAAACACAAAAATTATCTTTTACTGTATTTTCTTCCCATAATTAAATTTTTACTGCATGATTATCTTTCAGCAATGTTTTCACATGGATAATCTAGAGAAACAAAACTTTGTCTCCTAAACGTTGAACGTTTTCCCTAATGTGGTAGGATGTGATTAGTGGAGAAACACAATCAAGCTGTTCAGTTAGTTTACTTTATAAAACAAACACATTTAGAAAATCACTCAGTCATGATTTGCAAATATTTCCTCCACTTTCATGCTAGCATAAATTTTGAGATGAGGAATTTTAAAATGAACATCCATCCATTAGGGCTGGGCAATAAATAAAAGATGTTTCGTTATCGAAATTTCTGACAATTGTAAAAATATTTTCCCCATGTCAATAAATTTGATTAAAAAAAATTGAAAGATGTGTGTAGGTCGGCAACGTTCATGTCCCTTTAAGAAGCGGTACCACCTCGAGTCACGTAAAAATGTGACCCCCCAAATTCCACTACCTCCGCTCCGACACGAACGCCGGAGCAAAATCGGTCCCGTTGTAGTCAATCAGAGCTGTTCCACTACTGCGGCCGTGCGGCGCCGTGCGCCGCCCTCTTTTCCGGTGTCCGGCAAAAATAGGATTGATTCTATTTTTGCCGGTCGCCGGAGCACCTCCGCAGTAAATGGACAGGAATCACAACCGCCCAACAGGAAAAGGAGCAAGCACAACTTCCGTTTTTCACAATAAATCGATAAACAAAAGGCGTTTTTTGTTTCATATGCACAGGTTTAACAACTTTTAACAACTATCAATGGCGGCTGAACTTTAAATGCACAAAAATAAGCCATAAATACAGTTTCCACTATCAAAGTAGTCGCCTTTGTTGATCCAAGCACTGCTGATCTCTCAACACAAATGATGGGCAGATTAAACAGCTCATTTCGATGCTTCTCCCACACAACGGGTGTTTGGATCTAACTTCCGCGTTTATTGCTCGGACTGTATCGCAAGATCTCGAAAGTCCCGCGCATGCTTTTTTGCGCACCTCAAGTCTCCGCACCGGAGCGGAGCTGTTGTAGAGCGGGTCCCAGTAAAAATTGAGTTCGGAAGCGAGCGGCTGCGGAAGGCGGGGGCAGAGCGGAGGTAGTGGAATTTGGGGGTCAATGTAATACATGTGACAGCCCCATCTAGTGGACAACTTTTGTCTCTGCACATACCTGTAGTTATCGTCCACTTATCGTTATCGAGGTGAAACCCTCAGTATGTTGTGAGAGGGATGAAGAAACCACCCTTCGTCACTTTTTTTGACAGGTCTATTGTTCTTTGAACTTCATGACCTTTCCCCCAAACTACCTTACGTCAAACTCGACAGGTGTATTGTTTTATGACCTTTTATGACCCCATATGTCAAGAAATGAATTGATGACTGTTGTATAATAACCCTTGAAGTTATTGATTGTAATCTCCGAGACCCCTTCTGTCAAGATGTATTTTGATGATCTGCTTTGATGTATTCAATCTGCCCCACTTTACGTCAAGTTAGGATTGATGACTCTTTTGTGTTAGGATACCTCACCCCACAGTTCCCACAGCGTAATACCCCATATCCCTCTCTCCAACCCTGCTTGCCTCTTTAAAAGCTCGGATCCATTTCAGCGGACAGACTGAGAATGTATCAGAATGGTGAAAGGCCGAAGAAATACCTCTAAGAAAATGGTGAAGCAAGAGGAGATGAAGTGTCTACAACTGATGCTTCAACCTCTGCCCGAGAGGAGCAGGAGGAGGTGAAAGAGGAGAGAGTGCACACGTCGTCACCGCTATCACAGACCTTGCTCTGTGAAAAATCCATAGCGATCCATCGGCTGCCTGCAGGGGGCGGCGCTCCCCGCAAATCTACACTCCACATGTGTAGAGTTCAGCTTCCTCCTTTTGGCGGTAGAGAGTCCTTGGAGCAAATATGGCCGCTGGCAGGGCCAGACTAACACTTTTTTGTACCCTGGGCAACAATATTCAAGGGTCCCATCATCACAACCTAAGGATCACAATGATATGGTCATATACAGAATATTTTATTGTAAAATCTCATTTTTCTGCTTTAGTGCTGCAACAAGGTTTTATTAATAAGAAATTATTATACCTTTTGTTTTACTACAGCATCGGTACGCTTCCTGTGCACAGATTATTAAGGATGCTTGTTTCAGCTGTGAGATTAGACGATAGGGTCACTGAAAAAATAAGTTGTCACACACGCCATGGAAACTTTTGGAGAATCAACTATCCTGATTAACAAGGTTATAAAAGCTCATAAAGGAAAAATCACTTTGATGTGTAGGGGATCTTTTCCAGGCCCTCTTTAGCAGGGTGGGACTGGGAGGAGAGTGCCTTTTAGCTGGAAGCTAACCAGAGCCTGGGGCTAACATCACCACCCGGTGGAACACTAGCGACATGAAGGTCGGTTGGTTGACCGGCACGTGTCTGAGTCAGCCCGGTAAAAAGGATTAAGGACACCGAGCGGACTCACGTTCACGTTTGAAAGCAGCGCTGAATCCAGAAACCTCAGCACAAAGTGCGTTCATTGCTCTGAGCCAGCATGACGAACAAGGGAACGGCGCCGCTAACTCAGTTCGGGTGTTGCTTTCCATCCTAAGGGTCTACGTAGGGGGCGGGCGTATTACGTGAACGGACCCATCTGATTGGCCGCATATCAGAAGGACTACATTTGATTGGTCAAATAATACTTCCGCGTAAAAAAACAGAGCTGGTTTACAAAAAGTTGATGTATGACACGGATGGAAATGTTTGAACCAAACATTCATCGCCGTTTTTGACGTGCTTTGCGATGGGCCTATCGCACGACCTCTTATCCCGATGACGATAATTTTTTGATATATTGTGCAGCCCTAGTATGAATGAATCATCTTTTAAAGGGGCATTATGGAAGTGTGACAGCCAAAACATGTATAGAAATAATAAATGTCTTCTTCATACATTCTCCTGCAATGCCCTGGTCCTGTAGAATGAGCCCTGGCATTTTTACTGTGATTGCCTGTTTTTCTGTAAAATCACAGAAAAAGAGAGATGCTCGGGTCGAGCAGGCTGCTTCATGCGCGTTCACGCTCAGGCATCGCCCGTAGCATTTGCTATCCGTAGCTTTAGCAGCAGAGAGAGAGGCAGTGCCAACTCAGTGACTTTGTCGCTGTTCCTAACGCCTAGTGATGAACCTAGCTACATTTCTGAGGACTCTTAGCTACTTTCTTCTAGATATTTCCTGCAAATTAGCAACAAAATAGCTCCGAAACGTTCTTTGAACGTTGTTTCAGGTGTCATCAACGATATAAAATTTACAGATACAAAAGATGCTACTGGTGCTGTAGCTAAAACGTTGGACTCTCGTGAAGACCTGGGTTTGATTCTGGATGTGAACATAGTTTATTTAGAGTTTCTTTTTTATATTAATGGTATATTTTTTTACAGTAAGATGCCCAAATTTTTATTTGAGACTTGCCGAACGGCGTTGAATTCACAGATAAAAAAGATGTGGGTTCAACTTTCATTTTGGAACAATTTTTCAAGCAAGGGAAGGGAATGATCTGAGCATGCAGGAGGACTGACCCATCATAAACCTTTGTCGGCTGTGCTGAAGAGAAAGGTACAGAACCAAATTATTTAATTAATTAGCTGCGCGTTCTCCTGTCCTCTGTCCTCCGGGCCACACACACACACAAAGAGCTGACTGTCTCAGCTGTTATTTTCGTTAAGGAGTGTGCACGTACAGCATGCGCGCCTCGTGCATGAGCCTACCATTGAAGCTGCTGTTACGCTTCTGGCCTGAGGGGGCAATCACGAGCATAAAAATTCAAAACTCCGTAAAGTCCCTTCAAGTGAATAAATCTTCCCCGTGTTTTAACCTCCTCCCACAATGATGGCCGAGAGTTTTAAGACTTTTAAGTTTTAAGTTTTAATATTTCAACCACCAGCCAAAATGTTGGTGCTGCTTCAATAAAACAATTGAATTCATACACTTTAACAACTATTTCTAATATTCACAATTAAGTCATCTCACATCTGTACCAACTATAACCAGTTTTTGACTTGGAGCTTCACTCTTTCCAACACTAGCTCTAAAACCGACTGTCTCCTTGGAGCCAGCAGTCTGTCCATCTGCCACTTCCTGAGGAGCTGATCAGAGAGCTGATGGACGACTGCTCCTCACCAGGCTGACTGACAGCAGCTTTTTACTAGATGAAAAGTAATTGGCTGCACATATTCTTCATTTGTGGAGGGAACGCAGATTATCAGTTTAAAAGTAGTGAAAAGTGAAACCAGATGAATTGCATTGATCACTCGGATGATTGGATGGCTGATTGGTGTCTGGAGATCACGTTTCACATCTGGGATTCATTGTGGCCTGACATTGGATGGAGTTAGTGTGTCTGCTCTGAAGGATGGAAGAAGTTGTTGGAGAAGCTCATCTTTTCTTCTAATCATGCATGTACGCGCACACACACACACACACAACCTTTCTCTGCAAGAGCACGCCCAGGTCTTTAGCTGCCCTTCCTGTGTCGACGCTCCAGTTCACACAGCTCCTTCCCCTCCAGCGCACGCTCTCCGGGAGGCTCATTTACAGTCTCGTCATATTGCACCAGCTCTCACACTTATTTCTCAGCACAGCATTAATACTTCAGTGAGTGTGAATCCACTGGGAAGCCCGTTCATTGAGTTTCACTTGACATTTCTGTCTCGCTGCATTAAATTAAAGGAAGCCATGTTGCATGTGTCCCCTTTTGTTCTGAGATGGGTTGATTCCAGGAAAATCTATAATAAATGAAACATGATGGAGAGGAAAATACAAGGGCTTGGCGAGCAGTTGTGAAGCTTCGGCGAGGAAAACTCGATCTCAGCCCCAACACAAACGCAAAAGATGAATATTTAAAGTCAAATATTGCGCTTCTCCCCAACTTTGAAAACTTTAGTGCATAAACTTGCTTTCCATAACTTCTTGGGAGTCTTGCTGTCATTGAGGGCTCTTCAGGCAACCAGCAGGAAACAATTTAAAGCCAAAACTTGTTTGTTTTCCGTGTCTACGAAAGTCTTTGTTTTAAGAGCAGCTGGTTTTAGGATGTGGAGTATGCAAAAGTAACAAGTCCAGCTGTTCAAAGGTCACAATCACTCTGCTGTTTTATCTCTTTGCTGTGGTCTTTGAGAGAAAGCCTTGAGTAATTTTCTGTGTTTTTAAAGAAAAAAGGTCTCTTGTTCCAGTTCCAGAGGTTGGACGTTTGCTGGAGGAGTGGTGTAGAGGAAAATGACAGGACTTTGACTCTTTCGCTACTTTCGTTCTGTCTTTCCTGGCCTTCAGATGTCGTAGATGGTAGGCCATAGGACTTGAAGAAAATGTTGATGTCAGGCATGAATATACAACTCAAGGGTGACCGCTGCAAATGTATAGATTGAACGAGTGTTCAGCACCTTTAAGAAACATAAAATAAATGTAGGTGTGATTTGACCATTTTGGGAATAATCCACAAGAAGCAGTAGATCATAATGTCAGGAGAAGCAGACACAGGAGAGCATACGGTTGGAGGTGTGGAGAACTTTTGGGTCTTTGATTTTTTCTAGTTTGTTTTCTAGGCCTCAGACAAATCATGTTCTCCTGAGATGAGGTAATCATCCCGACTTATCAGACAAACTTCAGACTTTGAGTTCAAAAGTTCAACCCCCCCCCCCCCAGATTGCTTTCTGTGAAAACTGGCATGAATACAAGAAAATGCTCACTTTGCTCTGGAAAGATAACCATGAACTGCCTTAAAGGCAGAGTTTGAAGGGAAAGGCTGGATGCAGGTTGAAAGACTTAAGTTATAAGTTTAGAGCACTTGTGCATGAGGCAGACTCATCTGGATTTTATGTTCCTTAATGGACTAATTATTAGATCAGAGGGGCATGACACACAGTTATGAACACGTCATGCATTTGCCCATGTTGTTGTTTCATTATGAAAAACACCCCAAAGCGGGGTTTGGCTTCGTGAGTGCATTCTTCTGAGTTTAACCTTCTCTTTAGGTCTGCTAAGCTAACAAGAGACAAGGTTGCATCATCATCATGCACCGGTCCTCCCCATCCAGGTAGTTTCAAATCCGTAGCCCTACTCTTCTGGACTGTAAACACTAACGCCCACTCTCTCTGAGTTGTGAGCAGGTGATGAGTGCAAATGTCCTTATCTAGTCTGCACATTAAATAATGCGTAGAGCTGGAGTGCTTAATCTTGGTCGTGGAGTGTCACAGCTCTACCTGATTTTAATTACCAGGTGATTTTCTGCAGAGTTTCATGAGCTGCTGAACAGCTGTTTCAACCACTGAATCAAGTGTGTTGGATCAGAGAAACTAAAACATGCTGGATACTGGCCCTCCAGGACCAGCACTGAGCAACCCTTGCCTAGAGTGTGAAACTGCATTTTTGGCTGAGTACTACAAGAATTTGTTCTTTAATTCCATAGAAAGGTTTAATTACCAGAAATGATTGGATTTTATCTTCAGGAGCTTGCAAACACCAATCCAGAACGTGACCGTGATTTCACCGGCGGTTTGTTGAACCTCCATCAGTGCCAGAGTGAGATTTCAGACGAATTACTTCTTTAATCTGGCACCATTTAAACGTTAAAATCACCTGATTGGTCAGAGCGGTGATTAAAACCAAAATACTAGCCGCTAGCTGAATGGTTGCAAAGTTTGCTGGGGGAGCATCACGAACGGACTTGGACATTAAATAGGACAACGAATGTTTTAGGAACAGTTTTAGGAATGACATGCATAAAATGAGCTATTTTAAAAGTCCCTTATTGTGATGTCACAATAAGGCAACTTAGCATAGCGTCATGGAAACAATATATCTTAAAGGTCAAACAATGTCTCCTTTAAACAGAAGTCAATACTAATGTATTTGTTTTGTTTGCAGTGGGGAAGACGGTTTTGAAAAGAACAAAGTGCATTCGGAGGAAGAGTAGTTGTAAATCCAGTTGTTAGGGTTATCCCGGTATTCCACATCCTGTCCATTCAGAAGTCTATAAATGGAAAAGACTGTGTAATGGTAGTAGGAGAAAAAAGTCTGCATCTTGGTCTTCTTTAGACGTTAACTGGACCTGAACACTGAAAGTACAGCCCGTTCCTGCGCAGAGCGGCCAGAACGTGCGTCAGTAAAAGCATATTTGGTTTTATAAAATATTATGTGTATGAGATAAAAGCTCATTTCCATGTCAAAGAGTGACACAACAGACGAGGAGTTTTTGGTGTTTTAAATGGCTACATATGTCTTTTGTTTTTTAAATTAAAGCTTATTTTGTGGATGATAAAAGCGAGGCCGTCTAATACCCTCGGCTTCCCCCTTTGTTTGTCTAGTAGGTGGGAATTGGCCCTTGTGTTTGCAGCCCGGTTCTCATGCACGACTGCTGTCTTCATTAAAAGGGAAGCTGTATGCCCAAAGCTGCTTCAGATTATTACCATATGTCTGCAAAGCCCAGAGCTGAGCAGCAAACCAGCTCTCATCCTACCCTCTAATTTCTTATCCCAAAATTGGACATGTGGGTCGCTATGTGTGACAACGTCCCTCCCTTCCTCCGGCCGGCGCGGAACGTTCTCACAGTATTTCTTCCCATTTTAGACGCGTAATAGCAGTGCATGACATTTTCTGCAGCGCTGGTTAAGATAGTGTGCCTCTACTTGGAGCATCTGTTGTTCTGACCCATCAGCTGTTGTTCCAAGACGTTCAGGAAGTACAGCGCCCTATCCTGCTAAGCATATTGTAACTAGACTCCTGTTGCTCATTCCCATAACCCAATGAGTGCATTGTACCTTCACAGAAATAACAGAGCCCATTCAGAACCGGGCTGATGCGTTTGTGAAAGCGCATAAATCTTGCAGAGCTCAAAGGGTGTGGGCAGTAATCAATGCAGAAAAATGTCGGCCTTTTACAGTTTGAGCAGAACATAAAGAAAATCTGCTCTGGATGTAGGAGAATGCTTAAAAGAGATCTTTGTGTAGCCCGGTCCAAAAGCCATTGGCCCAGATTGCCCATCCCAGCATGCAACTCACCTCAGCATGAATACAACACTTGTCTGATGGAGTGGGCAGAAAGTCGTCGCCCCCCCCCCATCACTGGGAGATCCTACACATGAGCGGCTTGTCTAGGAAAAGTTTTGTGTTGTTTGAGGAACTCTGGCATGGGTGAGGTAGAGGCTCAGAGAAGGCAGCAGCAAATGAAAGGTTACTTACTCCTCGAGATAAGATTGCTGCACCTTTTCGCAGCTGGACGTCTGTAACTTCAGTCAGGAATAGGCCGGGTAAATGGATTAGAAGAGGGCAGCAGTTGGTTCTTGACGGCCCCTGGTGGGTGGCTTTTAGTGGATGAATGGTTGAAACCCTAAAAGGTCCACAGGATCAACAGGAAGCTGCACTGGAAAAGAAGGATCATAGCCATGTAATAGTCTTTGCTTTGCAGGTGGCACGTTTCAGTACTGCTGTACCCTGGAGATGTAATTGAAGCGTTTTTACTCTCACGGATATGTCTTCAGGACGGGTCAGACTCTGTTCAAACCAAGTTCTAGCGAGTGCATGCAGGGTGAGGTGGAGAATCTGAATACTGAACAGGTTTGGAGATAGCGGTGTTTAAAGCTGAGTTCAGGATGTTGAGTTTTGAGGGGTTCAGGGTAGTTTTGTGTTGGTGCAGGTGGAGGGGGCTTCTGGTTGATCCGAGCTGTCCAGAACGAGACTAGTACTGGTTTGAACTTCATTACTATAACACGCCACTCTCTGGAAGATGTTCCTTTACTGGAAGAAGCGTGGTGCCTATGAACTGGAGGCTTTGCCATCTCCCATCAGTCAAATGGAGCGCTATTCCTGGTCTTCATCCCTGGATGTCATCTATGATCTGTCTGGTAAGCTAAGCTCCAACTGTGTTTGTGTGTCTGGTTTTTTCAGGTATTCACTCACTCATTTCTCTACCTGATTAGACCTGTGCAGGAGTTTATCCCAGTGGGTGAAAGGCAGGTTACACCATTGACGATCCATCTCAGGACCCACACAAAGGCATAAGACAAATAACCATGCACACACTTGCACCAAAAGTCACTTTGGAAACCCCGAGCAATTAAAGGTTACAGCTCTGACTGAGGAAACCAGAGTACCTGGAGATGGATGTAGTCCACCTGCCACTCTTATGTCTGGGCTAACTAGGTAGGGAGATCCACTTATGATGATCTTGAGGGAAACTTAAGTCAAGTTGTTTCCAACTAAACCTTCAAGATCAACAAGGGAGGTAGGCACAGGGTCAAATTGTTTCACGTGTGTAAGGGTGAGGTGGCATCTGGGCTAAGTCGGGTGATGACATCATCTCTGCTTCATGTCAAAGGCTTAATGATAGATCTAATGGGTCTGTGATGCTGGCTTCATGTATGTAAGCTGACATCAGCTTGATTAGTGCATTAATGAACAACAGAGGTAGTTTAAAGCTGCTATAGCGAATCTGCAAACAAGCTAGTTGTTGAACGCAAACAAGGTCACCGAACACTCGCCCCTCCCCTCGGGTATCTTCCCTGGTTCCGCGTCCACCGGAACCAGAAACCCCGCGTTGCCAAAGGAAACAAGAGCGCGCTAAACACCAGTCGCCATTTTCTCGGTCCAAGCAGTTAACTCATTCGCTGCCAGCGTTTCTCAGTTTTTACAGTTTTTTTTTAAGAGTCACAGAACGTTGCGCGCTAGCATGATGTCGATGCCAAAACAACCAAAACAAAGAGGAGACTCACCTCTTACATCAGGAAGAAGTTGTGTGTTTCGAGCGTTATCCGTTCTTTCATAATCCGTTGTTGAAGTGTGATCGGCAGACGCTTTTCCGGTTCGCGCCTCACTTTTTTTACAGGAACGGCCCAAAACGATCTCCAAACACATGGATGTGTTGCTTCCTGATCATGTGATCTGTGACGTATGCGGATGAAGATCGGCTTCAGGGCTGAGATGTTTGCTCTCTCAGCGCGGGGGCTCGTTCCGATGTTCAAACAGTAAAAAAAAAAAATGCCAATGACGACTTGGCAGTGAATGAGTTAAATGACACAGCATTTCCTCCCATTCAACCAGCAAAATAAAGTACAGAAAGTGGTGAGAAAAGGGCAAAGAGACTTGGTTTATTTTTATTCACTCGGTGCTGTACCTGTAAAATATTCACTAATATCAGCCTCTTTAAACTCCTGACTGCAGCAATGCAACAACCTAGACTTCCTGTCTTAAGAGAGAGGTCACTACAGTAATCCCTCGCTACTTCGCCGTTCGTTCATCGCGGATTCGCTGCTTCGCGGATTTTTTCTTTGGAGCATTTTTCAGGGGGAATTCGCAGATTCGCGGTATTTTTCACTGATTCGCGGTATTTTTCTACGCGAAATATCAAGAAATTCTTGTTTTTTTTAAATCAATTTCATCATTAAATGCACTTTTTGTAATAAAACTATAAAAAACCAAGTAAAAATTTTTTTTCTTGAGTTTTACCCACAAAAAGAGAATGTGATCATACGATAATTCAGTATAGTACTGTATGTCAGACAGGTCGGCTGGATTCGGGCGTTGAGCTTGTAGGGAGCGTGGTTTCACAGACGCGGAAGTGATAGTGTCGGTGAAACGCCGGCTGATCTAGGAAACCCCCGAGCGTTCGAGCGTCAACGAAGTGACACGGAAATGCCGGGCTTTCCAGAAGTAAGTAAGATAACTTACTATGAGCTGATAGTTCGTGGGATGGATCGGTAGGTTGGAAACTCTGATCATGAATCTGAAGAAACGATGACTGAGTGGTGAGCTGGAAAGGCGACTTCCGTTTATAGCCGCGGTTTGTGACGTAGGTGCGACGTGGAGGGAATCCCCGCGAGGGGCATGCTGGGAGTCCCTACTTCGCGGATTTTCACCTATCGCGGCCAGGTCTGGAACGCATCTACCGCGATAAACGAGGGATTACTGTATGGGAAGTGGTTCCACAGCTCTGAAACATTTACTGTGGCAGAGCTGGCCTGTGGTTAGTGACCCAGGTGCTTTAACTATAAAATGTGTCACTCCTACTCATGTAGTTTTGCTACCTTAAATGATGATTTAACATCTACACTTAATAATTCAAACGCCAAGTGTGCATTTCAAACTTAAGACTGAGGATTATTACTCTTTCTGTGATGAGCATCTACCTCACTGTGTCTGCAAGAAGAAACTCGGAGACATGACACATAGCACCATCATTAAGCAAGGGAAAGGTTGTATCTTGTGAGGAAAACGAGGATTTGTTCTGTTTTTACATGAATGTGTTGGGTCATAACTAAGATCTGGATGGTGAAACTACAGGAACCTCTGATGCAGCAGACAGTTTAGAAAGATATCATCAGGCGAGATGTTTTCAGTCGGACTTTAATTTGACATCTTTACAGCTTATTTCTGCTGGTGCTGTGTGGTCTTGAACACTCTGCAAGTAGCCCACATTATTATATTAAAAAATGGAAATGTGTAACTGATGATTAAAACAACCTTCATGAAGTCTTAATTCTGACAATAAGAGAAGGCGATATGGTACAAGAATGTTTTGCTTATTTCCCTCTAATCCTCACATTATTGTGCTCTCCTTATTGGGAAGCTCTCGGTAACGTTGTAACGTGGTGCCGACCCCAAATTGGAGAAAACTGCATGAGAGCAGACGCACATGAAATATTTAGAAGTGCGCAGCAGAAACTAAAATACCTTGCCGTCTCCTTGCAGAGCTCATTTCAGCCTTTAGCCCTAATGTTCTTGCATTAGCACAGTGGTTTGATTTTAAGGCCAAAACAAACCCAGATGAATATAAACCCAAACTCAAAAGAAAGTCAGCCATTTTGTAAGTTTATTTAATTAATTTATTTATTTTTTTAAATAAGGGCGTCTGAGTGAAGTGCACTTCCACCCTTTCTGAACGCTGAACTCATGCTGATCATAAAGGCTTAGTCAGCACAATTACAGATGGCGGAACGAGGGCACAACACACTGGTTTGTGACACAGATCAAAAATGTTGTCCATTATTTTTATTACACATACACTACTCCCAGTAATAATTTGAAGTCTGTCCATGACCGAAGAGCTCACTCATGGGATGGAATCTGGGGCGTTTCTCAATGTCAAGGCACCTGGCCTTTGAGCCAATGTCTTGCGAGGCCAGGCGTCTTGCTTACGATGACACTGTCCCTCCTTGGTCAAAGAAAATGGTTAAATGGAACAGACTTGCATCACGTGACCGCGGCTTCCGCGGCAGTTGAAGTAGCTGCCGGCTTCTGATCCGCCATCCTTGTGAAAATACCGCGGTGTATTCTGGGAAATTTTTGACCAAGGCTAGGCTACAACACACCTCCCGTGTATCCTTGCTCAGCTAGCTAAACGGCTAACAAACGGAGAACAGATGCCTCGGTAGAACATGAACATTGGAACACGCCTCGATGGTTCCTGATGACTTATCGCCTAGGCAACCGGGGTGGGACCAAGACATCAAGGCAAGGTTCCTTGGCATTGAGGAACACCCCTACAGTTGTCTTTCAAATTGTCTCCGCACGCAATTGGACAGTGCTAAGACTAATTAGAGCAAAAATGGGACAATCGCTATGGAGATCAGTCGATAGGGCTATCCACCAAAGAGTAAAATGTAAATAGATCCTTTCTCAAAATTAAGGCCTTATGTACATTTATCTGCTCATGTCTCACTGTACCAACTCTGGTGTTAAGGCAATTGTCTCCTTTCAAACCGTGCACTGTGATTGGCTAGACACAAAACTGTTTGGTCCAAGGGTGGACCTGCTGCTACAATGGAGCGTGGCTAGACCGACCTTCAGAGCAACGTCTTATTACTGCTATGGTTTTTCTAGATTTCTACGCTAGTTTAATCAAATTATTGACCAAATCAAATATCCATCCGTCCATTTTCTTCCGCTAATCTGGAGTCGGGTTGCGGGGGCAGTAGCCTAAGTCGAGAGGCTCACACTTCCCTCTCCCCATCCACTTGGGCCAGCTCTTCTGGGGGAAGCCTAAGGTGTTCCCTGGCCAGGTGAGAGACAGTCCCTCCACCGTGTCCTGGGTCTTTCTTTAGGCCCTCCAAAATCATATATATTGTTTAATAATGAAGCAGCCCTTTTGGGGCATTTTCTTTTTTATAGCAAACCTTGTTACTTACAATAATGGGCCAACATGTTTTTACCACCTTAGTTTATTTCCAACTACATTTCAGCTGCAGAACTTGGGAGTTCCTGTTTGTAGATCCAGAAAACTAAAGGTTTCTTTGCTGCATTAACCAGAGGAGGCTGCCTTGTGCCCAAAGTAAAAACATATGCTTGTCCTACCTCAGGTTATTCCCAGCCAACTAACAGAATTTTCTTCTATTAAGTTTGATTTTTAGAACCCATAAAGTCTAGAAAAAGCTCAAGCTTTCACAAAAGGTTTTACTGTTCTATAATGCCAACTTATACTTCACCAATGACTGTACTTTCTGGTTTAAATACCTTCAAACATCCCAGCTATGCAGTAATCCCCTCATGACCCTTCCTACAAATGGTAACAGGTTATTGAGGTTTTACCTAAAACTTGACCTTAATGCACGAGTCCCTAGGTCTCCTTTTCCTTAGAGCATTTCTAAATGAGTATCAGAGTAAATCATATATTGGGTTTCCTTTCCATACAGGGGACAGCAGTGGCCCAGTAATCGGAAGGTTGCAGGTTTGATTCCGTCTCAGACCAGAGAATGGCCACGTTACCATTTCTATACGGCAAATAGAGAAGCAGTGAGTGCTCCTCCACCCTCCTTTGGAAGGGTTTACACTTGTTGTTCTGTGGTTTTCAGAGTAAGACATGACGACCCCGCGTTTGCTTAGATGTGGTGGAGGAAGGGAGAGTAGGAGTGTGTGTGTGTGTGGAAGAGATGCACATGTGTGTTTTTACTACTGTGGGGGTGAAAGGACATTTAGCAGAAGGGGTGTGTTCTGCCCCCACAGCCACTGAACCATTGGCATTAGAAACAGCTGCAACCTGCTTGGGTTTCTGCTCCACCTGTAGAGGAGCACTTGGACCACGGACGTCATTTGGATGGTGGTGGGGGGCGGGTGGAGCAGTGTTTACATGCCCTCTGACTTTTTCATATGGCAATTTTTGTCCATTTGTTGCTTCTGAGGTGTAACATCCGAGGTGTAACATCCGAGGTGTAACATCCGAGGTGTAACGTCCGAGGTGTAACGTCCGAGGTGTAACGTCCGAGGTGTAACGTCCGAGGTGTAACGTCCGAGGTGTAACGTCCGAGGTGTAAAGGCTGAGGTGTAACGGCTGAGGTGTAACGGCTGAGGTGTAACGGCTGAGGTGTCACTTTTTGTAAATGAGGTAAATTGACCAAACATTCCAAAAATGAATGTGAAATTTGGATCATTAGCTGTGTTTCCACTGTGAGAGTTCTGGGAAGTTTCTGGGAGGGGGAAAATTGTCCGGGAGATGGGATGGCTCTGTCCGCTTAACCGTGATGTCTGCATGCTAAATCAGACCTTTCAGGACTTACCGAGACATCAGCATGTCGCGACTGCTTTGGCAGTGAGCGACGTCACTGATCAGCACCAAAAGGTGACCAGGGACAATAATAAAATCAAAGTTTTACCCTGTCGAAGTATGGCAACAGGGGGAGTGGCTGTGCGATGTAAAAAGTGGCGTTCATGACTAGAAGAAGCACTGTTTTTTACCGTGCTCTGTGAGACAACAAAGCGAGGTGAATTACAGCGTTGTGAGGGGAAATTCGGTGTTGGTTAGGTACTCTGCTGATTCCTGAAAGGGTCTGGAAAGTGGTCCTTTTGGCCAGCTTGGTGAAATGGAGACACATTCTGCAAAGTTCCTGTAAAATTCCCCAAAGTTCCCATAAGGGAAATGACCTTATTGACCCCACCACCGCTCAAGCCATTTGTGTCCATCCCCTTCAAAATCTAAATGATCTCCTTGCCTTCAAAGATTTAATACCTTTCAGTTGTCAAGTCAGATGTTTGTGTCCCGTAGTTGAAAATTTTAAATTAAATCATTTCAAAGGGCAATTGGCTATGCCCATCTTGAATGTAATTGGCTAACATGAATTATGATGTACATCTAATGATTGTTTTGTGAAAGCTGCATTAAAACCCGCCAAGTGGTGCTTCTGGTGTTGTGTTAACGAACACCCAAATACAGAGACATGAGCAAACATGTCATCATCTGCTGCCCAAAGGCAAATATCTGGAGGTAATTACCAGGTCTGGTGGTTGGTGCTAATTGTTGCTGAATCATGAAGGTTGAGACCTTTTTGACTCCATCAACTCACACTTATTTCCAACCCTAATCATTGTCTCCCACTTTTGCTGATTCACTAATCTGTTTATAACCAAATGTTTGTGCTACTTTTGTCGGTAGATGCTGTCGGAGAAGGGTGAGATGCAACGTTTACTTTTGACTGAATGCTTTAAGATGACTTATTAATGACCTGTAAAAACAACCCCAATAACCTAAAATGACTTATTTCTAGATGTAAACAGTTTTAGGAGACAGGAATATATGAGAGTTTTGCAAACTATAGAAAAGTAAAATACAATCTTTTTCCCGTTTGTGCTGGACTGTCTTATTGCTCTTTGTCTGATTGCCATTCACCCGCACTCCCCTCTCCCAGGTTCTTCATTGGGGTACGGGCTACAGTACATATGGCAGAGTTTGTGGAGACTCATAAAACTATAATGTAAAACCGGAGCTGACACCTAAGCAAACACAGATAGCTCCTTTTTCCCCATACCACCTGGAGACCTCACCAAACAGATGGCATAGCAAGGAATTCCTTACATTTCTAAAACGAGAACCATGTACAAGTAATACATATGGACATGTTTTCTTTTCACCGTTTCCCAAATGAGCTAGTAACCGGGAGGTAAGTATAAAGCAGGGTTGCTGTTTTGTTTAGATCCCATCTTCACTCCATAAGTAAAATCCACTGAATTATGATAAAAACAGATACATATTCCATGTATCTAACTAGATGGGTTATGAACTCCCAACAGTTATGATTGATTGATTGATTTTTTTTATTAATCAGCATTCAAATAGGATCGGCACCTCCAAATCTGTGACCATGGTTCTCGACCGGGAAAGGGTGGCTTGCCAACTCCGGGTCGGGGGAGAGGTCCTACCTCAAGTGGAGGAGTTTAAGTATCTCGGGGTCTTGTTCACGAGTGAGGGTAGGAGGGATCGGGAGATCGACAGGCGGATCGGTTCGGCGTCTGCAGTGATGCGGACGCTGAACCGATCTGTCGTGGGGAAGAGGGAGCTGAGCCAGAAAGCCAGGCTCTCGATTTACCGGTCGATCTACGTCCCAATCCTCACCTATGGTCATGAGCTTTGGGTAATGACCGAAAGAATGAGATCACGGATACAAGCGGCCCAAATGAGTTTCCTCCGTAGGGTGGCCGGGCTCAGCCTTAGAGATAGGGTGAGGAGCTCGGACATTCGGGAGGGACTCGGAGTAGAGCCGCTGCTCCTCTGGATCGAAAGGAGTCAGTTGAGGTGGTTTGGGCATCTGGTCAGGATGCCTCCTGGACGCCTCCCTGGGGAGGTGTTTCGGGCATGTCCTGCCGGCAGGAGGCCCCCGGGTCGACCCAGGACACGTTGGAGAGGTTACATCTCCAATCTGGTCCGGGAACACCTTGGGGTCCTGCCGGAGGAGCTGGTGGAGGTGGCCGGGGAGAGGACGGTCTGGAGCTCCCTAGTTGGGATGCTGCCCCCACGACCCAGACCCGGATAAGCGGAGGAAGACGAGCATTCAAATAACTCAATGAATACAGAATAAAGATGACCACAAAGCGATAAACACGAGACGAGGCTAATCAAAAGGTACTGGCTGAAGCATTTGCTTATTACGCCAACCCTTTTAACAAAGACCTTTTTAAGAATAAAACAGACGGGCAGACGGACAGAAAACTTTACACCTTAGATAAGTAACTACATCAAAGCAAGACAAGAGCTTCAGTATTATTATTGCTCTTTTCATTCTTGGTTTATATATTTTTCTAATGCTCTATTTTTAAACAAGGAAAATGAACTACATCTTTTTAAATCACTGTCGTAGCTATTCCAGAGGTCAGCTCCACTAACAGAAACACATCTCTGCTTTATATTTGCCCTTATCTTATTTTTGTTAAAGAATTCTGTTCCTCTGAAGTCATGCTGACTCTCTCCGACTTTGAACAGCTTCCGAGTACTGCGGCAAAGCAAACTATTTTGTGCTTTATACATTATCTCTGCCATTTTATATTCAACTAAGTTTAGATGATGGCGTCATTTAAAAGCAGAGACGAGCCAAAGTGCAGGGATTAAACGCCGTGCTCCTCCGCTCCGAAGCAATCTGCTCATGCTAAGTAGCTTACTGACACTTAGCAGTTCGCTCCCTCTTGAGAAGGGAGTCATGAAGACACCATTTGTTGAAGGTTATTGTGTATACATTTTATGTTTAACTGCCTCACCCCATTGTAGTATGTCCTCCTCCGGTTATGGATGGCTTTGAAGATTTAATCTGAACAGATGAAAGCCCCACTAGTTGTCACACTGATGTATATTACAGTTGTTCTTCGTATTTGACTCATCCCCTGGGGGAGCAGTGAGCTGCAGACATGGCCGTGCTCAGAAACTATTTGGTGGTTTAACCCCCCTAATCGAACCTCTTAATGGTGCTGAGGGTGAAGCGGGGAGGAATTGGTCTGACTGACTGTGGATTTGAACCCACGGTCTCCGAGTCTCGGGGCAGACACTCGTACCACCAGACCACTGAGCTGGTCACGATGGATTTTTACCACCTTAAAAAAACTCCAAACAATGATTTCATTGCAGTTCATACAAAGAATATGGTGCACATGTTTATGCTTCCATTGAAGTTATTCTGGAAGGAAGGCCACGGATTCTGACCAGAAGGCTCACTAAGTTGGACTTGAACCTGCTTCTGCTACTTTCAATAATCTAAATGTGTATAAACTGAGATTAGAGGTTTTAAGACGGCGCCGATCCTGTTAAACTGTTTCTCTATGAACGTTGTCCTAAGAGCTGTACAACAGTTTATATTTTAACTGTTGTTGATATTTATGGAAAACCCCGCTTTACATATTGAAGATAATTCTTCCAGAAAACTCTGAAAAAGGAAACGAGTCAGGCTATCTTTTGTTAGCATCTAATATTGGTTTCAGCTTCCATGTTTCTTTCCAACCTGAGCTCCAGATTGTGAACTGCTGTAGCATTTTTTTTACATGTACCAGTTATAGGATCGTCACATTTTAGTCTGTGTAAATATTGTGCTTACACACCACATTTTATACATACTACCACTGAAAAATCACACCATGAATGCTTGAGGGCCGTGTCTGACTTTCACTTATCAGCTGATCACTTCCTTTAGTATGTTTCTGCTCAAATTTCTCCCAGTTGAAGGTATGACCTCATAAACTTTTTCATGTCTTTAATTTGCCAAAACTTTCAAATTTCAAATATTAATTATCTAAGGGCTCAATAAAACATATTTACTTTATGGCACTTTGGCACCTCTGTGCTCCAGGCAGTGTCTCGCTGTGCGGATGCGATACACCACTGTCTCTGTAGTGTGCAGGCTCATTGTCTACCGCTGTGTGTGTGTGTGTGTGTGTGTGTGTGTGTGTGTGTGTGTGTGTGTGTGTGTGCGCTTGTTTGCTTTTGGCTTAATCAGCACTGCTGAGTCCAGGAATTCCAGTTCATCGGAGGGAGAAAGCAGGAGAGTCGGCAAGATATGAGCAAGCAAGAGAGAAGATGGAGGTTCAGCAGATAGCGACGTGTTTTAAGAGAGAGCCGAGGACGAGCTAAAATCGGGGAAAAGGAAGAAGCTGTCATTTATTTAACGTCGAGTGAAACAAAGAAAATAAAGTTATGAGTTAGCGCATTTCTCTGTAACTGGTCAACTTATCAGATTTATAAAGTTCTTAAAACTCTTTGATTAACAAAGTTTTCCTCAGTAGAGCAACTATTCCCTCAAGTATTCATAATCTTTAGCTATTCACACGCACACACACACACACACACGCGCGCACGCACACACACGCACACACGCATGCACGCACGCACGACACACACACACACGCACGCACAACACACACGCACACGCACGACACACACACACACACACACACACACACACACACACACACACACACACACACACACACACACACACACACACACACACACACGCACGACACACACACACACACAGACACACACACACACACAGACACACACACACACACACACAGACACACTCACACACACACACACACACACGCACGACACACACACACACACACACACACACACACACACACACACACACACACACACACACACACACACACACACACACACACGCACGACACACACACACACACGCACGACACACACACACACACACGCACGACACACACACACACGCACGACACACACACACACACACGCACGACACACACACACACGCACGACACACACGCGCACACACACACACACGCACGACACACACGCGCACACACACACACACGCACGACACACACGCGCACACACACACACACGCACGACACACACGCGCACACACACACACACGCACGACACACACACGCACGACACACACACACACACACACACACACACACACACACACACACACACGCACGACACACACGCGCACACACACACACACGCACGACACACACACGCGCACACACACACACACGCACGACACACACACGCACGACACACACACACACACACAGACACAGACACACACAGACACACTCACACACACACACATGCACGACACACACACACGCTGGTGGGGATGAGCAACGATGTAGCCACTGACGAAGGCTGCCAAGCACAGGCGACCACCACCAGCAGGAAAGAAGGGTTAAGTGTCTTGCCCAAGGACACAACAGCAGAATTCTCTGTCCGGAGCCAGGATCTAACCTGCAACCTTCCGTTGACTTATTTTGTTTTTTCATCTGCCAAGTGCAGGGTTGAAAAAATCATGGATATGAGTATTTTTGTCTCAACAACAAAACCGTTCAGTAGAAACTGAACCAAAGCTGGAGCACTCGGGTCAAAGTAAAAATATTTTATCGGTGCAAATAAATGAACTCGTCTCAATAATGGTGTCTTCATCACTCTGACGAAGAACCCACTGCTAGTACTTCATAGTTGTTGGCCCTAGCTGTTGAGCACTCTCTTGTCAGGATGTGCTTTTTCCATTTCTGCGATGAGACCAGAGGCCAGTGAGGCCAAGTAACTCTCGTTTAGCAGAAAGCTGTGAGGCTTTGCTCGGGTAGAAAAGCTTCTAACGCTGTGAAAGCTGGAGGCTTTGAGGCGTCCTCTGCAGCACGCTGCCTGTAGACCCCGAGGGAACGATCAGTTCAAGGCCTTCTGGCAGAGGCCACGGCCAGAGCTGAGAGCGCGTCTCGGCTTGCCTCCAGCTAAATGGAAACATAGCAGCAGACACCTTTTTCTTGGAAGGTGGTTGAAGTTTGACAAAATAGAATCTTCTTCAGATGGATGGTTCAAAGACAAAGCCTCTGTTAGCGGTGTGGTTCTGGGAGCAGATAGACTCGGTATTGACCCATTGCTTTGGTCTAGACCAAAGTATCTCAGGAATTCTCAGAACTTGGTGTTCCCAAAAAATTAACTCTCATTCTTGTGTTGACAATTATTGCACGAATCATAAGGCTGAATTTGTGCAATTTGCCAAGCAGGACCATAACTTTACTTTAGTGTAAAGATGAATAGATTAAAACTTGGGATCTTGTAGGCGTGGCGCTGGGATTTCAGCCGTGGCGGGCCGCCACGGCTACGCCTATGTAAGGGAAACACTGGATTTCTGATATCTGACTTTACGACGTGCACTTGTCTGGCTTTTCCAGTCCCAGTTTCCCCGTCTATTTCCTATCGGGGGCAGGAAATAGGGGGTAGAGGAATAGTTCCCCACTCGGCCTGCATGCTAAACTCAGTCATTGATCATATTTCAAAAATAACAAGTAAAAAACATTTTCTCAGTGAACTTGGTCTTTAGTTCCAGTTTAAAGTGGAAGTTATTTTTTGAATTTGGTCGGTCGCTCCGAGTTTATCATGCAGGCTTAACGTGAAGATAAAAGACGGAGGAAATGGCATCCTGGTCAGAGAAAGCGACATAGGTCTACGTCACACTGTAAATTAGCATTCATGGACTCAGATAGCTTGGTTCGTGACGGGGAAGGTTGTTGGCTTTGGCGGCCGGATAATGGCATAGAATGTCTGGTTAGCTAGTAAAAGCTAACCGCTAGCATTAGCAACTCCACAACATAGCAGAACTCCTTCAGACTTGTGATATTTGTGGAGATAAAACATCATTGTTGCAGAGCGAAAGGGGGCAATAATGAATTGATAGATGGGATACAAAACCTGTTAAAATCAGTGTGTTTATGCTGTTGGTGTTTCCATATTATCATGCTAATAAGACCCTCACATTCCCGCTGTCAAACACACCAGCTATAGAGGTTGACCCCTTTCCTCCCAGTGGGAAGCTATGGGTTCAGTGGTTTGCTCCAATCACACGGCTGACCCTGTGAGAACAAGAAGCCGATTGGATGGCTTGTTTGAGTCCGTCCGCTCACGGTAGAGCCTCGGGTTCTCAGTTTCTTACATGTTGATAAATTGTTGTTGTTGTTGGCCTCCAAAGTCAGCCGCAGAGCGACCTTGTTTCCAGTCGTACCCGGTTACTGAGGATTCACTGATCACTGGTGAGACTGCAGTAAGCGGGTCTTCTGGGCCTACTGGAAAGGCTTTTCCCACACTTGGAAATGGGAAGACTTTTTGACCAGCTTTTATTGTCTCTCCCACCCTCACCAGGCTCCCTCGGCTGCCCTTTGTTGCTCTTACTTTCTTCTGTCCAATCACGTGCTCTGTGTTTTCCTCGTTCGACAGACCAATAAACTCAGGCTCTCTGTTATGATATCTTTATCTTTTGTGCATACATCGAAGATGTGGATGTAAGCACTGCCTTTTATCATGCCCTCAATGCCGCCACTCGGTTGATTTGGGGGCTTTATTTGACAATGGTGATTTGTTGCTGTGCAGTTGAAAGCATGATGAGTGCACTTTGGTACAATAACCAGAACCAGGCTTCCTCTCATTGGGTCTATTTGCTTCCTGTCTCTCTGGTTGTTATTTCTCTCTGATCTCCACCCAAAAACACACCCTATCCTCTTCCCTCTGTTGACCTTTTCTTGAAGAAATCTTTTAAACTCAGGTTCTAGTACATTTCATAACTAAATGTGTGTACATTTCTTGTGCTTCCAGTATTTTAACTCTTCCTTGTTACATAAACACAAGCGGCGACTTTCGGACATTAGTCCCTAGTAAAATGTTTTCACTAGAAAGGCATTAGTGGATAGAGAGCTGGCTCAGTGCTAGGTTTGGTGTTTTTGTGATTAAAGGGAATGTCAGAATGACCCATGTGTTCTGTTTCAGATGATAAGCCGGTCCAGGAGGAGGACTGGGTTGTGTGCCAGCACCCTGAGTGTCCAGACCGCCGGAGGGCTTCTAAGGTAAAACTTTAATCATCTAAAACTACATTTTTTGGATTGTATTATGCTTATGGGGTGAATAGAAATGTTATATCATGCTCACATTTCTGTCTGTGGACATTAGTGCTACAGCCATTAGCTGGTTCTCTTTGGTCTGCAGGCATTGCTAACTGATCGGTACCAGTGGCAGCCCATGTGTTTGGTACCCGGGCCTTCAGTGCGGGTTTACCGCCTTTATCCACCATTCTGATATTAGAAGCCACCAATATTCTACAAAAATGCTATATGATTTTACAGAAGTCCTGTCCGGACTGCATGGTTCTGGACCTCACTAACTGTGCTGTATGCCAACAAACACGGAGAGAAGGCTGCTTTTTCAGGAGGTTTCCTTCTGATTTTTACAGCTAGTCCTCATTACACATCAGCAGGAGGTTTATGGAACATGCAGAGGGAGGGAGGGTGGTGAGGGAGCGAGCAACGAGATGCTGCTTAATTTCACATCATGCATTGTTGTTTTCTTCATGAAGCTAATTAATTATGAGGGCCGTTTTGCATATTGAGAAGGAACACCATTGTTATTAAAACAAGAAACCCTGTTAAGACAACTTCTTCTTCTTCTATTTTTCTTTTTCTTCTTTTTCTTTTTCTTCTTCTCTAGTCGCAATTGCACGACATATACCAGCAGTTCAAAATCCATGTTTTCCATTTTTATTCATGAATGTGTTTAAATAAACTACTAGAGGTGTGTATTGGTGAAATTCTGCCGATAATCGCAATAAAAGGGAGGCGATACGATATATCGCGATTCATTCAACCAGATGTTAGCGATTTTTTTTAAAGACGGAATTTATTGCAGGAGAATTCAATAAACAGTCCAAACTGATACGTAACGTGTTTCACCTGAGATATCTGAACCGTATTAGAGGGATTTCCATTTCAATGGTGGAAATAAAACCCACTGCACACTGCTGCCTTCTAGTGGTCGGCGTTTGAATTGCACCAACAGAAAAGAAAACACGCAAATTTTTGCATGTAAGTTCTTCCAAAAATTTGATGCACAGCTTTTGAATATCAATATAATATTGCAAGAAAAAAAATCATGATATATTGCCATAGCGATATTTCCTTATATCCCTATAAAATACATAATGTTCAGAACATTGAGCTGCTTGTTCCTTATGTCCCTGGGCGAGCACTGAGGTCCACTAATCTCTTATTGCTCTCTACATCTTGGATGAGATTTGAAGCACGGGGGGAGCAGGCATTTATGTGGGCTGCCCCTACTCTGGGGTGGTGGTTGGAGGGGCGGGTGGCGCCAGTGCCCTGTAGTCTCGCCTCTGTCAGTGCACCCCAGGGCAGCTGTGGCTACATCGTAGGTCATCCCCACCAGGGTGTGAATGTGTGTGTGAATGGGTGAATAACTGTGTTGTAAAGCGCCTTGAGGGGTACCAGGACTCTAGAAGGCGCTATATCAAATACAGGCCATTTACCATTTAACAGTGTCGAGGTTTTCTGGAAAAGTGACAAAAAATGGGATTTTAATATTTCCTGACACCATATCCATTTTTCCTTCCCAGTCTTCCATTGTGCGCATAAAATAAAATACTCTACATTTCAAAAGACGCTCTAGCAAAACTGTGTGGTAATAGCTTTTCTCTGACCATAGAACCCTTGATGTCACTGAGCTAGCTAAGGAGGCAAACCTGAAAGCTGATAGGTTAAAAAACAGTTGCCTTGCAATATACAACTAACAAAGGACCTCTACCAATTCTGATGGCCTTGGGCAGAGTAAACTCCCCGTGGTAACACATAAAGACCGAATGGCATTGGACAAAACATAGAAAATCCCCTGACACATTTGGGACATGGCACAGCAAGAGAAACATTCCTAAAAGTAGGAAAGCAATTGGAAGTACATTAATACAGTTTCATTGAACTAACATTATGATCTAGGTTGTATGCATGTTTGGGATTCTTAGAATGTTCAGCTTAGCAGAGAGGGCCTTGCTAGCGCTGATGGCACGCCACTGCTCCATACAGTTAGTGGAACGCGGCCAGCCTACCAGACGTTTAACACTGTTAACCATAAGAAAGTGCTGCTCCTAGACATATTGTATGTGCTTTACTCTAGAGGAGTTTATTGAAAATGTTAAATCATGTTAGCCATCTTTTAGTTTCA
The DNA here is from genome assembly GCF_043380555.1 of Nothobranchius furzeri. Taxonomy (NCBI): domain Eukaryota; kingdom Metazoa; phylum Chordata; class Actinopteri; order Cyprinodontiformes; family Nothobranchiidae; genus Nothobranchius; species Nothobranchius furzeri. The sequence continues at coordinate 39,650,998 of NC_091755.1, forward strand.
TGCTAAGCTAACTGACAATTGCTGCTTATCACTGTTTTAGTTGTGTTGCATTTCCTTGAAGGAAATCAGAATACTGAGGACGTTTTCCCTCTTATCTAAGAGGCTTCCTCAACCGTCCTTTCCACTCCTTGGAAAGGCCGCAAAAACTTACTACGTGGCATTTAGCCCCCATTATAGTGGGGCACCGGCAGCAAAGTGAGGCATTTTGGATACGCCCCAGAAGCGTTAAGCAATAAGTTTCAAGTGTATTTTCTACCCGCTACGCTTGCAAAACACGTCAAGCTCCGCAGTTTAGATTGCACCAAACAGGAAGTCGAACACAAAGCAGGGTAAAACACATCCGGAAACATTCACAAATAAATTAATATGCAAGTAAACGTATGTCATTTCCTGTTATAACTATGGCGTCAGACCCGTGCCACAACCCGTGCACGCAGAGAGGCTGCCGCGCGCGCATGTTTTCCTCTGCCGTGTGCTCGTTGGCAACTCGCGCACGCAGGTTTGTCACGTGCACATCCTTGTGCACTCAGACACAGTTTGCTCCCTCTCAGTGCACAAATGACCTCTCGCCATGTATATTTTCACTCGCGAGTCCCGTTCACACACGCGATGTGGACCCAATCCGCGTGCACGGGTTGTGGCACGGGTCTGACGCCATATATAACCCCCCAGAGCCAATGCAAATGGAAAAAAAAAACCACTGACCATATTTGATTAATGCAGCTGTCTTTCTGCTTGCATATTATTGTATATGGACTTCTGAAATCAAGCATGGTGAAAACGACTAGTTTAATAGTCGAATAACCACCGGTTTTGTTGGCTAATCATGTCCTGCATAGCTTATTGCACCAGGATGCTCTAATATACCCATCATTAACTTCTAGTTTGAATTGTGATCAGTTATGTGCCATCAAATATAAAAAAGCTCATAGAATAAACAGTGTTGTTTATAGTCGACAGTTTTGTTTGTCGATGTCGTGACAAATTGACTATCGTGGCAGCAGTGGTTTCCATACATGTTAGAAACTCACTCACGGCTACTCGAGCTGTATCAAAACCAGTCCCTGCCCAAAAAGTCTTCAGTAATCAATTTGGCACACATAAGCAGGGTGGTTAGGTCATAAGTGTTCTGGGTCTTTAAGATGTCCAAATTCACCAGAACTAACAGAGAATCGACTTGCTGTTTAATCCTAAACCCCATAAATCTTTAAGTTAAATGTTTAAATGTTTTGTTTTTGAAGACAATTACTAGGCATTGGTATCACTGATCTAATTGAGTGTAGCCAGGTGATATTTAGTCTAGTTTTGATTCTGCAGCAGTGCTAGAGGTGAGTCAGAGTGCTTTAGCTGCTCTTGTGCTTTCAGGTGTTAAAGGGGCGTGGTCTTGGAGCTGTGTGTCTGGCCACCAGACTGTGAAATGAATTATTCCTTTGAAGCCACTGGTTTCCAAAAATGGGAGTGTGGCCAGAAGACCAGGGGAAACCGCCGTAGTGTCTGGTTTGTCGGTCAGGCCGGGTTGTTTTGTCTGGTCTGCGCTGTCTGAGTCTCCCTCCTGCCATTAGAGCTGGGTATTAGGCAGATTTTCTCATTTAGTCGAGATGTTGGCTCCTGCTGGCCTCTTGGTGGAAACAATTGAAAGAGAAGATGACAGAAAATTTAGACAGCCTGTTGAGAGTGAGGGGGGGGGGGGGGGGGGGAATATATATAGTTCCTCTCCATGGAAACTGGGAATAATAAAGCAAGGAGAAGAAAGATCCAAAGTGCACAATCCGAACTTCCTCCTTTCCTCACAATATTGAGACACCAAAATCCACCTCTCTTCCTGAAAGACAGAATCACATGAGACGGTCTGGCTGCTGTAGCGTGACTTGGTCTGTCCTGTTTTTAGGATCTGTGAGTGAAGCCTTGATCTGGGACGGTGGATGCTATGTAAGGAGATCAGGGGCCAGGATGGACAGCAGATATATGATCAACAGCTTGTTTTAGTGTAAATGGTCCATCTCAGCTAGCAAAGAAGGCTCATTAACTGCAGTAGCATCTAAGGACTAGTGGGATCCTTAAAGAGCAAGTCACCCCCTACCAGAGTCCAACTCCACTCCCACTTCATGTTTGAAAAATGCAACACATGCTGTTGCCTGGCAGACCGAGAGGGCGGAGCTGCTAACAAACACACACACACAGGCTCACGACATCATTGTGACATCATAATGTACCAGTTTACATCATAGCATACTTCTTAGCCAATAGTGGTGGCAGATTTAAATTAAAATACAGTGCAGAGTTTTTAACCTGACAACGGCACAACACTGCCAGTTTTAGGCAGAATATTTAAATTTTAACTAAGATGCACTGAAGTGCCAAATTATTGACGACACGTGTCTGCAGCACGATTAGACACTCGTTTATTTAGTTTATCAGCAAAAAAAATTTATTTGGGGGTGACTTGCTCTTTAATGGATGCAGTAAACCCTGATCAGTCATTTTCAGGACATTAAGCTGTAAAAATGGCAGAATTCTATGCAAATAACAATAGTGTACTTGTTAGACACATTTAGCAGGAACTGTGACATTTTTATGGTACTTTCAGTGAATCCAGTTGGGATCTGGCTCACTGTGACTTTAGTGTTTGGTATTCTCCACAGAGAATCCTAAGATCAGTTAAATAATGGTCAGAATTAGAGGTCGACCTATATTGTTTTTTCTATTACCGATGCCGATATGAAGTAGCCTGGCCTGCCAGACTCCTCCTCTGTTTAACTCTGCACAGAGGAAGGCTCTGGGAACTCTCCTATTCAAATAACCCCGCCCCCTGTGAATTCTAACCGAGCCAACCAGCGCTGTGTAGCGTACGTCACACACCACAACGCTGAGTTTGTCGACCATGGCGACTGAAGCGGAGTTCGCTGCGGCTCTTTCCTCTGTTCTAAATGACTTGACTGTTTTTAAAACCACAAGTAGAAGAGCCAAAAGCCTTTCTTCAAACAAAACAATTAATTTTTTTAAAGATGTTTTTGCCGTTGCCAGACACCTCGTCTTACTACGTCTGAAAAAACGGTACAGTCGGCATTTCCGTCTTTTTTCTGATTGGTTATTTTTGAGCTACCTAGTCCCGCCCCCCAAGTGCCTCTCTGCCTGTGAGTTACCAGACTCTCTCTGTGCGCAGGACGAGTCTGGCAGGCCAGGCTAGATATTACGGCGACTAGGGCTGAAACGAATCATCGAATGATTCGATTTAATTAAATTCCTCTATTCATTTTTTACTGATTAGAAGCTCTGATTTATTGTTGACCTCAATGGGAAGCGACAGCAGAAGACTTCTCACCCTAAGGGATACCCACAGCCATTTCCTCTATGCTAACAAATGTCCCCTGAGTTAGATGCATAATTTGTGTTTTCAGTACAAAACAAAACTGATGCAAACAGAAATTCAACCAGTTCTCTGTTGCATTTCATTGTCTAATTGCATTTTTAACCCTTCAAACGTTGCATACATCAAATAATAACAAGTCCAATATTTAGCAGCGATTCTTTGTTGGATATTTAAAAGATTATTTAATCTATTTTGTTGCAGTTGTCCCTCTGCAAACAGCAGTACTTGTCCTGCTAGAAGGCAGAACATGTGTAAAAGATGAGCTGCAGCAGCTTCTCTAGAAAAAGGTACTTCTGTTAAAGAGGTAACGTCCTAAAAAATGTAAAGTATCCTACATGTCATGCATCAGGGTATATACGGTCATAAAGCACCTTTTCATACAGGATCAATGCAAACCAAAGACAAGTCCACTGTCAATCCTCAGGTATAAACATGATGTTCTCATTAGCAGCTTCCTAATGCCGGGGTCTGGGAGACGGGGGGAAGAGGATTGGGCCGGAGACACCAGATGGTCCCGTCTTTAGTCCTATACTGTCGGTAAAATCCGTGGTTGCTACTTTTAAATCCTGTCGGATAGATGGTGTTGCACTGCTGTAGGTTTTTATATTCTCATCAAAGGCATGTGCTCATCACCTTTTATAGTAGGTGTGTTTTAATTAGGAACGTTTAATAGATTAAGGCGGTGGTACTTAATCGGCGGCCCTCTGAGTATTTCATTTGAGTACCCCTGGATTAAGGGTTGTTGCATTATTGCTTAGATCCAATTCAAACACACTCAAATGTGCTCAAAAGGATTTTCACTTTCGTTGTTTCTGTTTATTAAAAATTCAAGCATGTTCAGAACTGTGAGTGCACCATTAAAGCATTTTCAATGATCACAAGTAGGTCGTTTTTTATTGCTCATGTGTAGAAGTCATGGTCGGCCGATGGCCAACATGTGCTGCAGATTTTTGCTGCGAATATCGACCTTACTTTCATGCGAAAACGTCACCAATACCATCAGCTGAATCTGATTTTGAACTCTGAAGTTAGCCAACTCTTGTGCTCTGCTCTGTATTTAAATCGCACGTCTAATGAAAGCTAATCAAACAAATCAATTAACTGACCAAGTATTAAATATTCAAAACTTGTAATTTTAAAGACATTTAATTGAAAATGGTTTTTAGAGCATTTGTTTTGCAGATGTTAATCAGGAACGTAAATATACATCTGCTGCAGCAAGCTGCCCAGGGATGTGCCTGACTCCAAGTCGGCATCACTGAGGAAGTATGGCGGCCGATTCTCATCTATTACAAACCGGTAAATGTCTCATCCCGATGTATCCGTCCACCCCTAAACCCAAGCGCCCACAGGAACCCATTTGTTTTAATTTATACACATTTGTTTTTTTTTTACAAATTATAGGCAAAGTACAGATTTTATAATTTTCCTTTACGAATAAATATCTCCATACACAGAAAATCCCTGATAAAATAACCAGCCATAGAGGACATTGTGGGTTTTTTATCTAGGCATAATTTCCTGAACCATAACACATTCAACTGTTGAGCGAGTTCCATTAGATGTTGTTAAAGGATAACTACTTAAAGAGTAAGTCACCCCCTACCAGAGTCGAACTCCACTCCGACTTCATGTTTGAAAACTGCAACAAATGCTGTTGCCTGGCAGACCGAGAGGGCGGAGCCGCTAACAAATACACACACACTCACAGGCTCACAACAGCATTGTGACATCATAATGTACCAGTTTACGTCATAGCATACCTCTTAGCCAATAGCGGTGGCAGATTTAAATTAGAATGCAGTGCAGAGTTTTTACCTGACAACAGCACAACACTGCCAGTTTTAGACAGAATATTTAAATTTTAACTAAGATGCACTGAAGTGCCAAATTATTGACAACACGTGTCTGCAGCACCATTAGACACTCGTTTATTTAGTTTATCAGCAAAAAATGTTTATTTGGGGGTGACTTGCTCTTTAATAATCCAAAGGATTAAACTTCTTATCTGTGCGTGCTTCATCAATCCTTTACTCAGACGCTCGGTGGTGGTGAACTCCAAGATGACATAATTTCATACTTTTCTGGGTATTTTGTAGCTTCTGTTGGAGAAAAAACACCCGAGTCGTGTTGGTTTTATTGTTTCCGGGCAGTGAAAAGCCTAACGTAGGAGCTGGGCTATCGGCGTTTTTCCCAGCAGCCTTCTGAACATTGCTCATAAGTTCCACATGCATATGCTGCAACCACCTCTAAACAGCAGGGGGCAGTGTAACAGAACCCTGAGCCCTGGGACTCGCTCTGCTCTTTATTCTCATCATGAACTTCCTCCGACTTGATGAGGTTCTGGAAGGAACATAAATATCTCCTGACTTTCAGCTGCTCCACCCCGTATAAAAGATTTAAACATGTAGAAGAATTTTTTTTCTGAGAGGGAAAATCATTTTATTTTATTTATTTATTGGAAATGCTTTTATCTTGTGTCTTTGATATGCCGACAGCTTGGCAGCAAGAGACAGAGTTGGCACACGCAGGCAGATTGTTAGTCTGGTCCTGTGTTGCATTTAAAGTCTTTTCATTTCCAGGCAGGCTTGTCTTTATTCTCCTCCTGCCAGGTCTGAGAGTCTCCTAGCTACAGCGTGACGGTCCTAGCCTAGTGAACTAGACCAAATTCTTGCTTATATATTCACATAGATAGTCTGGCTTGCCAGGCTACCTGGATCCTTGCTGAAATCCTTCCAGGTGCTGCTGGAGCTCAAATCCGTCACCAGGTTTCGCTGAGGCAAGTTAAAAGCACTGAAGAATAAGAATCATCACTCTAGGTGTGTTTCTTTTTGTCCCTTTGCTATCTTTAGGTTTTTACAGGTGTCTGCAGGTGACGTTAATCCTAAACTTCATGCCACATTACACCGGTTAACATCTGGGACTAGTCTGAGCTTGTTCCCAGAACTTGCTTCATTTCCCTTGCAGCCTCCACGTTGACACGACCAGACAAGATAATTGAGAGGTGTGGGGTTGCCTAGGCGATCAGTACCTCCTG
>NC_091755.1:39672404-39684904 GCF_043380555.1 Nothobranchius furzeri
GTAAAACAGGAAGAGGATGCCTGAATGACACTCCAAGGGAAATGGCCTGCTTTCAGCTGACCTTTGAGTTTATTTCAAACATTAGAGAAGAACTTTACTGAAAATAACCCCAAACCCACGTAGGATTTACAAGGTTTTCAACCCTATGAATTGCAGATTTGTTTTTTCTAAAGTAATCAGTTAGAGAGGCAATAGCAGCCTTTAAGAAAATCAATTATAGGACACTGTGTGAGCATGTGAAACAAGTGATTCTGATTCTAAAATTAAACCAACCATAAAACCTAAAACATCTATTTTTCATCCTTGTTGTCTTTGTGCTTTGATTTTTGTTCATTTCCCGTCTTTTTCACCAATCCCATGAGACTAGAAGTAAAAGCAGAGAGGCTAATGCTGAGGTTAGGCATCAAGGGAGGTCACAGTGGTTTGACCCCCAACTCTGAGTCCAACAATGGCTCTGCCATTACTACATGAAATCCTCCTGGGTGCATGAATCACTCTTAGATGGTTCTTCTCCTAATTAGGGTCGACAGCAGGAGGTGGCGGGGCGGTCAGGGATCCAACAGGTTGCCATGGTGGCGTTTGGGGTAATGAGAGCCCCTTCCTCTCAATCGTGCTCCAGGGTTCTGAACTGTTTTTATGAACTAGTAAAATGTGGGAGATTTAAACAGGCTCACCTTGGATTAACCTGAATGACAAAAGAGCAGTCAAGAGCTGTTTGAGGTCAGAATAACAGATTCTACGTGTTTGTTTGTTCAACTCAACAAAGTTCATGTAATGTGATCAGTGTGTCAGATGATTCGCCCAAAATAGATTTCGTCTGAGTTGTGGTTATAACTGCTGGCTGTTTTCCCATAGACCACTCTTTACAAGAAGCTAGAAAGATGTATAGATGAGCATAACTTACTAGCGGTGGTAGTATGTCTGTAGTAGTCAGGTCAGTATGGGTTCAGATCAAGCCGGTCAACTTCAGTGGGGTAATTACGTTGGTGAGACTTTGATAACCTGCATAGTGGGGATGTACCGGTCCGACATAAGTCCTGGTTCGGTTCGTATCTTTGTTTGAATGTAAAGGTTCGGTTCATTTAGGAAAGAACAAACTGGGGGGGAGGGGGGGGGGGGACTTGTGTAAATTGGTAAAGCTTTAATGATAATTAATTTTTCTGTTTTGTTCGTCTATCCAATCCAATTTTTGGAAGAATTTACATGCAAACATTTGTATTTTCTTTTCTTTTGGTGCAATTCACACGCCAACCACTAGTTGGCAGCAGTGTGCAGTAGGTTTTATTTCCACCAGTGAAATGTAAATCCCTCTGTTATGGCACGGATACCTCATGCTAAGTATCAGTTTGCATTGTTAATATAATTTTCCTACAATAAATTCAGTCTAAGGAAATCACTAATAACATCTGACTGAATCACAATACACCGTGATACATCCTATCTTCTCCCCGTAGCGTGATATGTATACATCGCCAAAATTTCAGCAATACACATCCCTAATACATGCAATGGAATATAATAAATAGTGCAGTATAATATATATTAACCCTGCCCTCAATATAGAATACCTTAAATATAATTATCAACTTTGAACACTGTTAGTGATGCAGTAATTTCACTGTGCTCTATAATAATTGAAGTTGTAGTGTAATGATACTAATTTAGTATGTTGTAAGGACACACAGAAATAATATGTAGAATATAATATACTATACTACATTACATGTATCTTTTACACCAAACCATACAGGCAACACAACAGGACAGACAATGACACTCACTGGGGACACATACAACAATATAAAGCCATCTATTTATTTATTTATTTATTTATTATTTAATTTCATTAATTAGTGATTCTTGACATTCCTTTTCCAATTCTTGCACTGAACAATCAACAAAGTCTTCAAAAACCCCATCAACCATCCACCTCCACTTCTGAGCATTGAAGACAGTGCAGGGGAATTTAATTTCTGGCCCTTGAGGGCCGGTATCCAGCACGTTTTGATTTTAACATTGTTTCAACACACCTGATTTCAATCAGCATGTGATTAACAGGCTTCTGCAGAGCCTGATGAGCTGCTGCACAGGTGATTTAAACAGTGAGCCAAGTGTGTTGGAGCACAGAAACCACTAAAACGTGCTGGATACCGGCCCTCAAGGCCCGGAATGGAATAGCCCTGCTGTACACCATCACATGTTCAATTATATGATCAAATGTATTCATATTTACGATTATTATTATTCATCTATTTAATAAAAATCAATAAATTCAGTTAAAATGTATTGATAGGGAATTTGTTGAGTTATGTTTTCCCTCTTTGGTATGGAATGCCATTAAAAACCGCAGTACCGTAGTAGTATCCCTGAGCAGAGGTGCTGCCCTGGGATACTACTACCCACTTGACCTGCCAAAACTTAGTGAGTGCACTCAAGTCACAGATGTTATGGGATGGAGATGGAAGGACGCAGAGGTGCTGTGCTACCCTGGGATACCACTTCCCACGTGTTCTGCCAAGGTGTTCATTTGTGTATTTTGGTAGTTAGCATGTTCTTGATAGGAGTATAATATTTAGGGTTGAAAGAAGAGGGTACATGCACCAATAACATAGTAAATACAAGCTATCTGTTTACAAGTGATGTTGATGGTTGTAGATATTGATTCATTAATTTATATAGGTATACTTTTATCTGTTAGGCCAATAATTGGACACATGACAAGGGACATAACTAAGACAACACAGGCAGAACCATAACACAGGCAGGCTCCGATAATAATACCAACAGACAAGACGACGCATACCTTCATTCCCACACAACCTTTTAAGCTAATCTGTGTTCTAATTATATTATTATTACCGTATTTTCCGGACTATAAGCCGCTACTTTTTTCCCACGCTTTGAACCATGCGGCTTATAATGAGGTGCGGCTTTACTGAAGATTTTCCTTCACCTGCAGGGGGTGCTTTAGCAGAAAGTGAAACAGGTGGAAGTCAAAAGTGGAAATCGAAGAAAGTGCTCATTTTAATTTAGCACATGCAAGCAGCCGGCACCACGAAGAACTTTTTTCTAATCCCTACCCCCTCATCATGGTAACTACACGTATGAGTTCATATGATGCTGCATTTAAGTTGAAGGCCATCGATCTGGCAGTAAAGGAGGGAAACAGTGCTGCCGCACGTAAGCTTGGCATGAATGAATCCATGGTTCGGCGCTGGAGACGGCAGCGGGAAGAACTCATTCAAGCCAGCTTCACCCGGGGATGATGACAGCAACACGGACAGCAACACTGACATCGCCACAGAAACGGTATGTGACGAAGCTCTTCTGAGGCTGTTCAACTCCGACACTGAAGAAGAGGACTTTAATGGCTTTAGTGCGCAGGAGGAAGATGAGAGCGAATGACTTCTTCTGGTAGGCAAGTGTGTTTAATTTACTAACCAGGCATGTTTTGTGTGTAGTTTTTATTTTCTAATCATCCAGGGCTTATTAATGCTGTGTCAGCGCTCTTCTTTTCTTCTAAACATGCAAATGACCGGTAATAACGTGTCAGTGCTGTTTTTATGTTATAACATCCAGAAATATGAATGCTATCAGTGCTGTTTTCTTTTCTAAACTTGCAGACACGTTCACCCGTGTTTAAAATTTGTTTTGTTGAATTAAAACAACGACGAAAAACCTCCGTGTAGCGTCTTTCTGCCTAATTATCTTATGTTATGGCCGTACATGCGCTGTGCGCCGGAGACCTGCATGTGGCTGCTGCGCCTCGGCTTGTATTCAAGTGCGGCGTGTGTGTGTAGAAAACCTTTTTTTTGTTGGTGAGGCTTATATTGAGGTGCGCTCTAGTCCGGAAATTACGGTATTATACACATACATACACACTCATACGCACACATGATGTCTATTCACATAATTACCAATCAAACTGCCTTAATTAAAGCTATATATTTTTGCAAAACCATTTCTTTGTAACTTGATTTAAATTGATAAATATTGGAACAAAGCTTGAGCCACGACCCACCTGACCTGATAAAACTTGGAGTTGGCCAGCGGAGCTCAAACACATTATTATTCTCACTTTGGATCGCTTATTCTTGCACATACATGCAGACATGCATATGATGACCTGTCTATGAGAAATGTGGCCAACTCTGCATCAGTCTAAGTACATCCTCAAACACTCGCACATGCTCTGTGGTTGACATCTGTACGTTATTGGCTAATGCTGAGTGGTGATCGATTCTAACTGTTTGGTGCTCTGGGGGATGAGGTTCGTGCTTAGCAATAAAAAACTGATGTATTGCCTATGCTGGAAGATTGAATTTGAACACCGATACAATACATTTAGAAAGTGATAACATTTATTTAAAGGGTGAATGAGGCAATTTTTTAGGAAGTCATACTATACCACGAGCTGCACCCGGAGCCTTACTTTCAATATGTGGTTAGCAAGAATCCGAATGATTTATCACACAAGTTATTCTGAATCCAAAAGCACTTCATCTGCTATACCATGCACTTGTGCTGCCTTGAATGGTGTGGAAGTAGTGGGCAGTACGTGCATGCATTCTGGAAATGCAACCATTAGAGGTCACAAGTCTGGATGAATGCAGAGTAGGGCTGCAACTAACGACTACTAGTCAACTAGTCACCGACTATTGAAACGATTAGTCGACTAATCGGATAATTACAAAATTTTTCTTAAATTTAGCATGAGATTGCCTTAATTATGTGAAAAATGATAATAAACACAATAAAGACAGGTACTTCAATCAGTTTCCCTCTGGGATTAATATTTTTGAATTGGATTCAATGGAAAATGCATATTTTATTGAACTTTGCTGCTGATGGGCCAATTCATACTAACAGGAAATAAAAATACCGTCTAACACCAATTGGGCACAGTGCCCAGTCAGTACAGACATAAATGCATAAATAAAATTAAAGTACTTTTGTCAGGCACAGTCAGGCATAACGTTAAATCTCTTTTTTTTAAAGCGAAAATACGTTTTAAAGAACGTACATTGGCTTTCGTGTTATTTAAATCTTACCGAGGTGACTCAGACTCTGTTTCATTCAACTGTCCGAGGTGCTGCAGTGACACGCGAGGACTGCTTTGCAAAAACTGCAGGTCATCTTTTTATTCGCCGAATCCAGACTAGAATGCTCCCTAACATTGGATGTTTTGGTACGCGTAGCTGCGGTGTTGGACGCCACCATTTCTGTTGACGCTCAGCGGAGAAGCTATGCGCGACTCTCGGCAGAGATTGTAATGAAGTGAGATGCCTCACTCGGTCGGAAAGAAGGCGTCTGGTGACGACGTCGGCAATGAAATTCATTGTCGACTATTTCTATTCTAACTATTCTAACATCGACGAATTGTTGCAGCCCTAATGCAGAGGTCTGTAAGGAAGGGCTTCCGACGTAAAACCTTAGCCAAATCAGATGTGCCCATCACAAACGGGGATTTTGTATACTCGTCAGCCCAGACCCGCATTTACCACTACCACCGGTGACTTTAGCTGCACAGAAGGTGCTAATAATGCCCATTAATTCTTAAAAGTCATAGGTGACAGATTCATTTCTCACGCCTTCTCTAGTCAGTATTATGGCATTTGAGCTCGGTTTCCAGCAGGGTGGAAGTTGAAATGAGGTACCGAATAAAGATGAGGCTTTTAACTGTGACTCTTAAGTTTGGTGAAGCTGTTCAAAGGCCAGGAAATATTAATAAAAAAGTTTCAGGGCAAGTTTATGACTCAGCCTGGATGAGTGTGAGCTTGTGGAGGTGTGATCGCATAGAGGCAGGCGTGTGTGTGTGTGTGTGTTACCAGTAGACTGGTGGCTGACGTGAACAGACTGAACCTCCCTCACGCTGACAGCAGCCGGCGTTCCCATACAGCAGCTCCGATCATTTCAGGAGGTTCAAATACACAAAAGTACAAAGTGCGTCAGATTCAGCCCGGGACTGAAACCACTCTGTTGGACCTTGGAAACATTGATTGGGTCTCCGTCTGAAACCCTCGGCTGACTTTCCTGGGAAGCGGTTTCCTATGGCAAGTATCGTTTTTTTAAAGTTTTATTTTTGTCATTAAATCTCGTCTTATTGGAAAACTTCATACTTTAAGATTTTCTTCCTAAAACTTGGATCAGAATTTGTTCTCATAGTTTTCAGACACTTTGAATTGAAACAGACCAATAAATGTGTTTATAAATGCGCTCAAGTTGTTTTTATTCAGATCAAAAATGGGTCAAACTCTAGGATTAGAGCAAAGTGTTAAAAACAAAGCGACACACTGAGAAACTCTTGTAGTCGTCCCTTCCTCTCTGTGTTCGTCTCTAAAGACAACACACACATCTGACACATTTCAGGTCTGTTTTTCTACCCAAGTCTGGATATTTCACATCTGCTTCTTATATCAACAGTCCAGCGCACCGCTTGGCTCTCACCAGCGCTCTGGCGTCTCCATATTCTGTAGAGTAAATTGGAATAACACTTTACCAACAAGTCAGCTTGCCTCCAAACTCGGTGGAAGCTCTAATTTGACTTGGAAAACCCACTTCTTCTTTTTTCTTTTTTTCCCATCTGTTCACTTCCTCCTTTTTTGGTCTTTTTCACCTCCCTCCTGTTTGTTCGGTTCTTCTGCCCTGAGGCGATGGATAGGAAGGCAGGTTGCATCACAGTCCAGCCAGCGCTGTCTCACACACTTAGCTGCAGCAGAGACGGCGCAGCTGCCGGTGAGTTCTGGCCTTCGTCTGTGTATCTGGCTGCTTTATGTCTTGTTTGTTTTTGGTTTTAAAGTCATGATGATATCGGAGTTCGCTGTTGATGATCGCTCCAAAGACGACCTAAAAGATTTCAAAGTGAAAGCGTTCTTAAGTTCTCATTCATTCGTATCCTGTGCGAGGGTTAGGGTTATCCAGAAGAGTTCTCTTAGGTTCAGATCAGGTCTTTCATGTAAAATGACTTGTGTGAAAGTCAGGGCGGTAATGCTTTTCTTCGGCGGATTGTGCTGCATGTTGGAACAAACTTTCACCGGAATGCTTGCTCACCTTTAAGAGAAAAAGGTTTCGTTTTACATTTCGTCTGGATGATTGTGACTGGGTGATTTTCAGCTTCTGGGAGGTTTTCTGTGGTAGAGAAATGCAGAGGAGAGCTGCCATGATGCTGAAAGATGATTAGTTGATTCTGTTAAACCTTAAAGATGGGCGGGATTCTTATTTTTGCCTCTAAGAAAGAGCTATTTCGTTTCTGTAAAGACAAACATGTACTTTCATATTTAGTCATTTTTTTATAATCCGTAAAATCAGTTGTTCATCTCCAGTGTCTCACTGAGCTGTGACTAGTCAGAAACATACATGTCCAAGAAAATATGGACATTTCTTTTGGAAAATCATATAATTGGGGCTTAAATCTGTTATTAAACTGTTAAATGAAATGTTAAAGAGCAAGTCACCCCCTACCAGAGTATTACTCCACTCTCACTTCATGTTTAAAAAATGCAACGAATGCTGTTGCCTGGCAGACCGAGAGGGCGGAGCCGCTAACAAATACACACACGCACAGTCTCACGACAGCATTGTGACATCATAATGTACCAGTTTACATCATAGCATACCTCTTAGCCAATAGCGATGGCAGATTTAAATTCAAATGCAGTGCAGACTTTTTACGTGACAACGGCACAACACTGACAGTTTTAGGCAGAATATTAAAATTTTAACTAAAATGCACTAAAGTGCAAAACTATTGACGACACGTGTCTGCAGCACGATTAGACACGCATTTATTTAGTTTATCAGGGGAAAAAAGTTGATTTGGGGGTGACTTACTCTTTAAATTGCTTAATTTGTGCAACATTTTTGCCACTATTTCATCTAAATTCACTCCCAAATCATCCTTTCATTTCACGCTCATTTTGTCACAAATGTCAAATTCTCTTGTTTGACCTCAGTTTTAACTTTTAGTGAAGATCTCCCAACCTCAGCCCACCTTATTTGACAAGCTAAAAAGATATTCCGGATGTGAATAATGGCCCGTCTACACTAAGCTGGGTGTCTGATAAAAAAAGATTGTCCTGTTTCCTGTTTTTATTTGAATAATCTTTGTTAATAAGATTCCACCCCACACCGCTGGGTGGAGAGAGCCGCGTTAATGACACCAAACTACAGAGAGAACACTCTTCACAGCGATCACATTTCAACGGTGACAGAACCGTCTGTATGCATGTGTGTGCACGTGCGTGTGCACGAGTAGTGCAAACAGCTGAAGGTTTTGGTAGGAGAAGTTTACTTGGAGCAAAAGTGACTTTTTCCCTTGTGGACAGACTTTTGGATTTCCCAGCTTATGACTAAAGGAACAAAAATAGACGCGGTGTGAGCTTAAATCATTCGTCACTCAGAACTGAAACCAGATGACGTGTTGGTGTTAAGAGAACTGGCCCATTTCTTTGAAAAGTCTGTACGTAATCTGGGAAAAGCACTCATCCTTCAGAATGTGTCACTGTGCAGGGGAGGGTGTTATGAAAGATTGTGTACTTGTGTCTGGTGTGTAAATCCCATAAAAGAACAAATGACTCGCTGAGACTGGTCTGGACCGGGCCTGTTTACTGCAGGTGGGATCCAGAAACGTGAAACTGTAAGAAATCTAAAATGAACATAAAAGTGTAGGTGAGGAGAAAACCGGTTAGAATGGTGGGAAAAAAAATCCACCACGAGAGAATATGTTTCTTTTTTACATTAATGGTATATTTTCTTTTACAGTAAGATGCCCAAATTTTTATTTGAGACTCGCCGAACGGCATTGAATTCACAGATAAAAAAGATGTGGGTTCAACTTTCATTTTGGAACAATTTTTCAAGCAAGGGAAGGGAATGATCTGAGCATGCAGGAGGACTGACCCATCATAAACCTTTGTCGGCTGTGCTGAAGAGAAAGGTACAGAACCAAATTATTTAATTAATTAGCTGCGCGTTCTCCTGTCCTCTGTCCTCCGGGCCACACACACACACAAAGAGCTGACTGTCTCAGCTGTTATTTTCGTTAAGGAGCGTGCACGTACAGCATGCGCGCCTCGTGCACGAGCCTACTATTGAAGCTGCTGTTACGCTTTTTGCCTGAGGGGGCAATCTCGAGCATAAAAGTTCAAAACTCCGTAAAGTCCCTTTAAGTGAATAAATCTTCCACGTGTTTTAACCTCCTCCCACAATGATGGCCGAGAGTTTTAAGACGAGTTTTCAGAGTTTGCTGCTTGATTGTTTTTCCTCGAGCCGCTCTGTTGTCTCTTTAGCCCGATGACACTTCGTGCTGCAGAAGGTGCTCGTCACCAAACGGATGTTTCGGTGCTGTGCTTTATGCATGGTTTGTTTTTGGCAGACTTGGGAACGAGGCCACAGAAGACGCCCAACACAATTTGTCTCAGAAGGCTTTCCTGATTGCATCAGTCTTTTTATTCAGATGCTCCAAACCACTGGACAGAGGCTTCCTCAGACGAGACGTTACCCCAGTCCTCAGCCGTCCACTCGCTGTGCTCATTGCAAAACCTCCATGATGGTTTCTGTGGAGTGAAGCAGCTTGTTAGCTTCCCCTCTTGACAGCAGGTCTTCATCTGTGTGTGTACAGATGCTGTCACACCTGCCTACTGCCATCCCTGAGCAGCTCTACTCTTGGCTCCTCAGGAGGACATCAAGTGCTGCAGATGCCCGTTAATCACTCATTAATTTAAGTCTCTTGTGTGGCAGCAGGGAAACACTGGTGTTTAAAGGGGAAACATGAAAAACATGCAGGACAGTGGGCCCTGATGACCAAGGTTGGGAAACCCAGCTCTTGAGTTAATGCAAACTGACATCATAAAAACCAGTGAAAACTATTATTTGTGTCATTTTTAAAACTCTGTCCAGACCAAATGTTCTGTTGCAGAGAGTCAGTGGCTTTTAGTAACTTCTACTGACGATGTGTTAAACAGGTCTCTTTGAGCTTTCTTCACCTGTTAAAAGCACAGAAAACCTGTCGAAACTGGTATAAATGAGCTCTCAGCAATAGTGCATTCACAGACCTGATTGTTGCCTAATGCTAAAACGAGCATGGATCAGAGGACGTGTGTAACAGAGTAAGACTCAGGTGTTGAATTTACACGTTGAGAAGGGAACGTGACGTCCTGTGACCTCTGTAGGTCAGAGGAAAACGTTCCACTTCAGGGAGAACAGTTCTCTTTAGTTTAACCTGCAATAATTAGCCGCGTGAACCACAAAAATACCAAACTTTAAAAGTATTTGAGCTGCAGCCAAGGGCTGCGTGAGAGTCTTGCAGCGGAGTCCGAATGAGTGGAAGACTCGGTTTATTCATGCGTAGAAACATTACAAATGGTGAGTCAGTCCTCCTCAGACTCATCAAACGAGATGTTTTAAGATTAGCCAGCTTTTGTTGAGCCTTTAATAGAAATATTTAGACATTCTTGGATGAGTCTGGCTTTTTTTGCCCCGTCTGCTCCCAGATTCTTTAATCCAGTCACCCCAGTGGTGGTGACACCTTCATGTCTGAAGGACAAAATCCTTTCAGGTGTTCTGTGGTTAATCGTGTTCCTCCGTTTGTTGGATTTTTGCTTCTCATCCTTTGTTAAACACATCCCCCTACATCTGATACCAGTTATCTTCATGCTAATCATTAACCGTGGCTCCTTTTTGTAAATACTCCATGTTCTTAGTAGCACACACACACACACACACATGCACACACTTTCTCCTGGAGTGACGAAGAAGAGCAAGTGCCTCCGTTTGAGTAAACCCATGTGTGTGAGACATGAGGACTGTACTGTTCTGTGGTGAGGGGAAATCATGTAATAAAGAGCAGACATGCAGATGGGCAGCCACTGATGTTGCATAAGCACCACAGCGAAGACCAGGGCCTGGCTCTCCTCCTCCTTCCTGCTCAGCCAAAAGACCGGTGGCAGGAGAAGAAAGCACAAGAGCAGCGGTGGCGCTCTGTCGAGGCTCTCCTCAAACAGATGCATTGTTTATTTATTGAAAAATAAGTCCAACATGGGCCAGGCGTGCCCCTGCTCCTGCTTTGATGTCCTGCAGCCTTCCTGTGTTCTGTTTTCAGTTTCACCTTCTGGGCTGCAGCTGATTCTGCCTCGTTGTTTTGTTTAGGATAGATGGCTCAACCCAGCTGATGTTGGGGGGGGGGACTGAGTGGGTTCAAATCTCCCAGGAGCAGTGGCGGTGCCGGGAGGGGGTGCTAGATTTTTTTTTAAACAATTAAATTTTAATTTAACGTGTGGATGTGATAATATTTTACATACAGAACAAAAATAATCAGTAAATTATCATATCGATTAGGGATGTGTATTTTTGAAATTCTGGCGATACCATACATATCACGATACAGGGGAAATGATACGATATATCACGATATATTGCGATACATTCAGTCAGACGTTACAAGCAATTTTTTTTACTGAATTTATTGTAAGAATGTTCAATAAACAGTCCAAACTGATACGTAACATGTTTAACATGAGGTATCTGAACCATGATGGAGGGATTTACATTTCAGTGGTGGAAACAAAACCCGCTGCACACTGCTGCCAACTAGCGGGTGGCGATTGAATTGCTCAAAACGAAGAGAAAATACAGAAATGTTTGCATGTAAATTCTTTAAGGAGTTAGATACACGGCTTTTGAATATCGATGTAATAATCGCAGGAAAAATTATCATGATATATTGCCATATCGATATTTCCGTTACACGGCTTTTGAATATCGATATAATATTGCTGGGAAAAATATCACGATATATTGCCATATCGATATTTTCTTACATCCCTAATATAGATAGTAAAAACTTAAACCAAAACAGGAAATTGATGTTAACCTTTGACCTCATTTTCCACCTGCGAACGAGTGATAGGTAGAGCTAGTGGTAAGATGGATCGGTTTTTGTTGCCCACATTTCCACGGGTTCAGTCAGAAACGAATGAATGTTTGGAAGTGATCTCAGACCCACAGAAACCTACGGATCTGAATGAATTCAGTTCCTTTCAGATACTTTATTAATCCAAGAGGGAAATTAGTTTCAGTACACACGATTCTGAGATCAGACATGCATACATAGACACATGACAAGAATTGGTGACTGTGGTAATTCGTAACCCGAGCTGCGCTATAGAGATCAGAGGGTTTATATGAGGATTGAGTCAAGTGGAGGAAAAAATAAAATCAAAATAAAAACAAGTCAACCCTCAACCGCTGCAGCAGTCGAGGGTTTTGCCGCTGGAAATGCTAACGCTAACGTTAGCTAACCTTGCAACACTATAGATGGTTTTCTGTGTGGCTGTATGTGTTTATGATTTCATGGAAAAGTCAGCGATTGTTCATGTTTATGATGTATATTAATGATTGTTTCAGGTGTTGTTGAGGTGTTGTGCACGCATGTGTATCTGCTAGTGTTGAAGGTGTTTTAGAGAACAATAGGTACGCATGACCACTTCCTTCATAGCACCCTC
>NC_091755.1:39689904-39724904 GCF_043380555.1 Nothobranchius furzeri
GTGTCGGGCGTCCTGACCAGTGGGCTGGTGTGGGTCTGCTTGTTGTCAGCTGTTAGGGAGGTGTGTGTGTGTGTGTGTGTGCGCGCGCGCACTAATCCAGACTGAGCTGATGGAATCTCCCACGCTTTTATCCTGTCGCGGTGCGAGGCACACGCTGCTCCCCTTTAGCTGTCCCACACCACCTCCCCGTGGTCTCCAGCTCCTCCCGGGGCTCAGAGCTGATCCAGAGTCAGAAACTAAAGGAGATTCTCTACGTTTTCATGTCCATTAATCAGTTATTAGAAACCGAAACTCACTTTTCGTGTCAGCAATGTGAACTCCTGAGTTGAAACGTGTGGATGCTGCACAGAGAGGCTGATTTGGTGGTTTCTGCTCCCGGCTGGAACCGGCTCTCTTCTCCTGTTTAATGAATATTTGACTTCATTAAACTATGAAAGAAAGTTTTTACAGACTAGGAGAGCTGCCCAACTTCTCCCAACCTGCATCGATTGAGAAATGTGTTGATATTTTTTCCCCCATAATGACCGTCTGAACAAAAATGGCTTCATTGAGAAACTTAAAACTTTTTTTTCTCTCTTTTGAAACCTTTAATCCACAGTCTGAATGTGCAGCAACTGTTGGTGACGTGAAACGAAAATCAGTGTTCTTGTTTTCCCTGAGGAACACCTAAAACATCCTTCAGCCAAAGAGCTGTTTCTGACGTGTGAAATAATGTAGAACCAGTCGGTAATAACCTGAAGCGAACAGGGAAGGTCGTGCTGAACCTGGAGCTGGGAATGTCGTTTGGATCTGGGATGGATGGGATGGCGCTGAGACCTGAACATGATCCTGAACCGGACTGGGAACCAGTGATGGGGGATTTAAAGACTACCGTGTTAACCTCGTGCCGTCTTCAGCAGGAAGACTTTTTTGTTTTTGTTCATAAACTCCAACCAGAGTCGCATCTCAGCCCGTGGCCCTGGGGCTTCCCATGTTTACACAGGAAGTGGTTTCCCCCCCGACCAGAAGGGAGGAGTTTGTCCTCCTGGAGGTGGAGGACTGAACGGAAGAGGAGAAGGTTTTTTAACCTCTGCAGGAGCGTCAGCTGGTGGTGATGGAGCAAAAGCCCTAGTTAGGGTGTGGGGATGGTGGTGGGGGTCCTTCTGAAAGATTACTGGACCTTTTTTCTGGTCTTCTTACCTGTCTGGGCTGTTTGACTTCACTTGGGACTCCTGACCCAAAGTGGCCGTCGTCCTCCATCGTTCTGTGCTTGAGCCTTGCAGATTGTTTTGTAGATGCAACGTTTACGCCTGTAGCGTGGTGATGTGTTTTTTAATGCTGTTACTGGGGTCTAAGGGTGGAGAAACGGGTCACAAAGGAGTCTTTTTCTGTGGTCCTGAGTACCTGCAGACATGGACATGAAGTCCTTTTTTAGCTTATATCTGCAGCAATTCGTTTTAGCGTTGTAATGGTGAAAGGTTTCTGTTTTGTTGGTGTGTGGATTGCTAAAATTTGCTTTACATGTCTTGATTTTCTTATTACAATAATATAGGTTTGTGTACATCTTTGTTTAGTTTGGGGCTCAACAAGCTCCAAACTACCACAAAACAAAGTAAATGTATTTTGGTTTAAAAAGTCAGTGCAATTCAAAATGACAAAACGAGGGCAAAACACACTGGTGGCGTTTGGTGTGCCTTATAAAGATATGTTACGGCCATATTCTCTGTGATGCTCCGCCCAGTGATGTATGTCCTTATGGTTCCACTGCTCAGCCTCTAGGCTCCTGAAAATAAACAAGTGCTTATTTTATGAGGTCTGACTCCGTTTGAACCTCCGAGTTGACGAGCCGCAGCTGTTTTCTGCTTTTGTAGCATTGCTGTCTTCATGTTTCCTTAATGTGACTGAGCGATCAAAAAGAAAATTAGGTTAGTCCGTTTTTGATGTCTGAAGGCTACAGATATATTTTTCTTGCTTCAATCAGACATGCTGGTCCTCTTAAGAACATGAAAACGAGGTCGGGAAGTACACTACACACATGACCCAGCACCCTAAAGCTTGGCTTATGCTTGACACATTCACTTTCCGCGCGGTGATGCGGCTCGCGGATGGAACGCGCTTCACAACTCGCAGCGTTTATGGTTCATGCGGCTCGTCTCTGCGGTGAGCCAATATTCTCCCAAACTGTAGGGGGCAGCATGGAGCTCTACGGCATGCATCCAACACTACACCATAGTAGAAGTAGAAATTACTGTTGTTTACAACATGGCAATCCAGCATTTTTAACAGCGTCCTCGTCTTTTCCGACAGTGCGAGCTATTTCTCTCCAAGAATTATTAACAACATGTTGATCACGGTGATCTTTGAGAGCTGAATCATACAAATGTCTGTATTTACCAACCTCTGCCATACTAGTTCTTGCCGGTCCGCCATGTTTTTCCGCGTCCGACCGTCTGCGTGGTTAGAACATTTCCTAGGTGCGCGGTGCGGAAAGTTTTGGCCGTGCGGAGGCGCGGTGGAGGGGCGTGGTTGTTAAAATGACGCAACTTTTCCGCGCGGAGCTGCGCGAACCTCGCGGACGCGTCGAGCATAAACCAACCTTTATGTGGGTGGATACTGGTGAGCAAGTCCACTGGTCCTGAGGGGGAGACAACTCAGAGCTTTGAATATGTCTGAGATTCAGATCCTTAATCCTGCAGCCTGCTGCTGGAGCTCAGAGTGGACCAACAGTTTGACTTAGGGTTACAGCTTTGGAGCACGTCCAAATGAGCTGACCAGAGACCCCTCCAGCCTCAGAGGGGTGCAGGTGGTGGAAACGATACCCAAGCAGCAAGTCTTTAGTTCTGAATGTGTTTGTGACTGTGGTGGAAAATTTACTGTCGTGTTGACCTCTCTGTTTAGGTCTGCCACCATCCAGACTGCCAGGACCTGAACAACAAGAGTCCCCTTCATCTGTGTGAGTCATGTGACTCGCGCTGCCACTCGGAGAGCACGAGCAATGTGCACTTTGACCGACATCCTCGATTCGACTTGCAACCTCAAGGTAGATGATTTCTTTATTTGGTGCTCCCCCTCTGGGGGGGGATGAGGTCATCCCCATTACCTCAGTACAGAACTTCATTGTTACACACACACACACACACACACACACGCACACGCACACGCACACACACACACAGAGCTTTTGCTGTCTATATAAGGCAGTTTCCTGTTTTGTAGCTCACATTCTGATAGTTTACGTTGGACAGATCCTGGTTATTGGTGACGTGTTTTAGATCGGTAACTATTGAAGCAGCAGGAGACTTTCTGAACATCTGTGGAGATGAATCCATTCTGCTGCTGTGGTCAGTGATGTAGAATTATAAACAATCATCAGACGCTGGTTTCTATAAAACGAGCAGAAAAGACCTCAGCGGGGTCGACCCCGGTGAACCCTCCTGAACACATGAACACCAGAAATGCTGTTTGGGGTTTTTTTTTAGGGCCAGGTGTGTATCTTAGTGATTTCTGCTTTCATCACATGTGAAATAGTGAAACGAGCGTTCTTCCATGATAGAAGAATAAAGAGATCCGAACGGAGAGGCCTTCTGGTTTGAGTTTAAAATGTTGGTGAAGTCGAAGGCCTCCAATCGTCACGATGAAATCTGAAAAGGCCCCTTTGGACTGGAGTTTCTGTTTTGACGTCATTTTCTCAGCATTTTGACTTTTTTAAATGTCCATCTCAACTTCATTCTTAAAGCTGCTTTCCGGAGTATTTCTCTTATCCGATGGCGCCATCTAGTGGCTGAAAAGCATATCACACACAAAAATCTGTTGCTTTGTTTTTTTACGTTTTCTTCACCTTTCTGTTTATAAATGTGATTTTTGTAGCCGACAAACGGCTAAAAACACGTTGTTTTACAAGTATTATTCTCATGCCATGCTGTGTTTTCATATATTTATATTTTAGAGACTTTCTTGTCCGTTAAAAGTTCATCAAGTCTGCATCAGCCGAGGTGTTCCTTAAATTTGAAGCATGTAAGCGGTAGTCTAACGCTATTGGTCAGTTCTGGTTGGCGCTCAGTTTCCTATTGCACGGAGCTCTGCGGGGCGGGGTGGGGGGGTGGGGGGGTGCTTAGCAACAAAAAAGACGTATTACTTATATTATATCACAGTACACGATGGGATGATCACTTTTACGGATTTCTGAAAAATCACGCGTCATTTCTGAAAGAGGAAAACTCCGAAAAGCAGCTTTAAGTGACAAACATGTTTCCAATTTGACTAAAATCTGAACTTAATCTGAAACGCGATCTCCTGTTAGTCAGAGTTTAATGACCGAAGGTGTTTTTTAGAGTAACGGAGAAAAGTCTCGATTTAATCAGAAAAGAAAACTGAGATTATTAAATCAGAAGTTTTAACTTTACAAAACGAAGGTCTGGAATAATAGTCTTCATCTCCGTCTTCCTAATCTACTTCTTCTGTGTCCTCTGTCTTCTTCATTGTCTTTTTTACTTGTTCGTCTCCGTTTGTCTCGTCGTCAGCTTTCTTCTTCTTCTTCTTCTTCTTCTTCTTCTTCTTTCTTCTTCTGCACCACCACAATGAAAATGTGTCTTTTGTAGCTGTGTGTGTGTGTGTGTGTGTGTGTGTGTTTTGTTTAGTCTATGGAACAGTGAAGAAGTGCTGATCAGAGGCACTGATGATGTTGTTTTCTTAACCCGAAGCTTCCATCCTCGCCCGGAACGTGTCCACACGTTCCTGCCCCCCACGCACCAGCCCCCCCTCTGACATGGAGGAAGATGAAGAGGGGTTAGTAATCTTCCTCCACATCCAGTCTGTCTTACTCTCAGACTTTTTACACGTCTCCAGAGATGGCGTCTGACTGTTTGTGTTTCGCAGCGAGCGTAAGATGGCGGGGATGATGTTGGGGAAGAAGAAGCCACGGAGACACACCGTGAGTCATGATCCGAGTCTGAGCTTTTCGTTTCTTTGTCAGAGTTGTGTAAAACCTTGCTGTGGCAAAACAACATCTGAGTGGAGAGAAGGAGCCCCCTGTGGATCTGTGTGTGTGTCTGCTTTCTGCAGGACCTCGGCACGGAGTGCTTCAGCCTCAAGTTTGACCTCAATGTGGACATCAACACAGAGATCGTCCCTGCAGCGAAGAAGAAAACGCTGAGGTGAGTCGAGTGGCACGATAATCGCAGCAAAGTCGTGATGCCCCCGCTCAGGACCACGGACTGTTCTGTATGTCACCAGAGAGGTGTTGGGTCCGGTGTTTGAGAGGAACGGCGTCGACCTGTCCCGCGTCGACCTCTTCCTCGATCAGTCCAACACACCGCTGTCCCTCCACTTTGAGGCCTATCGTTTTGGAGGACACTACCTCAAAGTGAAAGGTAAATGCGTCAACGCCGACATGTCCGAGGGTCCACATCTCTGTCTGAGACTGGACTTCTGGGCCTTTCAGAACCAGCCCTGGTGTAAACAGGGTATCCGCGGGTCCTTAAAAAGTCTTAAATTTGCTTTTCCAAATTTAAGGCCTTAAAAATCCTTAAAATGACAAATAATCTTTAAATACAGTTTCCAGAGGTCTTAAATGACCAAAGACACAATAAACGAGATTATTTTATTTCTATAAAATTTTCGTGAATTTCTAGTTAGTTCAGCATTTTTTGTGTACGATGTTGCCGTAAGCGGAACCGTACGCAGTCAGTTGGTTGTTTAAGGGGGCTGTTTTTAGATGAGCACGTTAGCTGGTTAAGCTAGTGGGAGTTTGCACCATGGGAAAGTGGAAGTTTAACGGTAACTGGATGGCTAATCCCACGATCGCAGCGTGGTTAGCACCGGTTCCAGACAATAGCTGGAAATTATAGCCTAAATTTAATTTTTTAAAATGATAAATGACCCGCACTTGTGTAGCACCTCTCAGAGTAAGGACTCCAAAGCGCTTTACACTACAGTGTATCATTCATCCATTCACACACACATCCACACACTGATGGTGATGAGCTACGATGTAGCCACAGCTGCCCTGGGGCGCACTGACAGAGGCGAGGCTGCCGAGCACTGGCGCCACCGGTCCCTCCGACCACCACCAGCAGGCAAGGTGTGTTAAGTGCCCAAGGACACAACAGCAGAATTCTCTGTCCGGAGCCGGGCTTGAACCTGCAACCTTCCGATTACTGGACAACCCGCTCAACCTGTCGAGCTACTGCTGCCCTACTTAAATAGCTTAAATTTGTTCAAAGTGGCCTTAAAAAAAGTCTTACATTAGGCTCCCTTAAACCTGGAGATACCCTGTGTAAATGAACCATATACTGTGGATAAAATGGTGACTCTCACCTCTAATCAAACTGGAGTAACACGAGGAGAAACCACTCACACCGGTTTCATTCATATTCTAATGGGTCCTCTAATAAATCTGCACCTTGTTGTTCCTACCCAGTTAAGATATTTGCCTAAAAGGTGAGGAAAAGTGATTTTATATGTTAGTATTTCTTCCCTACATCCTCCTGGATTTACTGTCGTTTCTCATAGTTCTCCTTCACATCGAATTTTCTTCCTGTACACACCTGCAGCTCGGCCTGGCGATGAGCTGAAGGTAGAGCAGGGCGTGAAGGACCTGCGGTCTCTGAGCCTGCCCAACATGAAGCCGTCTGGAGGTCAGAGCCCCTACATCCTCGCCCCGGCTGCTGAGAAGGTGGCACACGAGTCCCTAACACGCCGCGAGAGCGTCGACCCCCTGGTGAGGATGGTCATCTCTAATCACACCTTTTCCAGTTCTCCCCCTGTGCACCTTCAGCGTCTCTGTATTCTTCTCGTGTTGCCATCGCTTTTCTACCTGGAGGAATTAGGAATTCCCATTTGAATCCTCTGCCAGCAGCGAGCGTGTGTGCGCGTCCGGCTGCTGGTGCTTCCTGCAGCAGCAGGAAGTGGCTGCTTTTAGTTGATGAGAGACGCTGAGCGGCTAATGGAGGCCGTCGGTATCCCGATCAGCTCAACTGCTGAATGTTGAGAGCAAGGCAAGTCGTCAGTTCAAGCTGGTGCATGTGAGGACGCGGCAGTAGGGCTGGGATGTCATCACGATGAACCATTAATGACTTCATATTTTAATATTTAGTCCCACGAGTTCATATTTAATTGAACAGAACTGCCTGACTTGGTGGCTCAGATGCACAGATCTGTTCTCTGAAACATTACCTGTCAGCACGACACCTGAACTCGTCGGAAGTCGGCGCTTCTGCCACTTTGCCGTCGTCTTTGACTCGTTTGTGTAGAGATCTGACTTGCGACTTGTCATTTTACACACCCCAGACTGACTCACTAATCCTCCGTTTGGGCTGTCAAGTCCCAGGTGAGTTGGATTATGCATCAACACGCACCACAACAGATGCCACTGTAGCTGCAGGCGAACAGGTGGAGGATCGGTAAAGTACTTTCCTCCCATCTTGGAGGAGGTGAGGCTTCGTGTTAGTCATCCAGCTGAGACATAAACACTGGAGGTTGCAGAGGAAAGTCATATTTTAGTCATCAGGTTTCTTTTCTCTTGCAGCTGGAATTTATTTAGTAATGAACTTGAAGAAGCGTGTGTGTGTGTGTGTGTGTGTGTGTTTCTGTGATTTATGCTGAATCGTTTGGGCGTGGCTTCTGCAGGTGAGGACCGTTGGTTAACCTGTGAGTGTGGGGTTATACCTGCTCAGCTCACCAGGTGGCAGCACAGTTCACATCTTATCTGAAGCATCACGTGGTTCAAATAGCTAGAGCAGCCTTTCTCGCGTACCCCTGGGGGTACGTAAAGAAACTCCAGGGGGTACATGAGAAAATGTACATTCATTTAAAAAAATAATATCCATGGAAAATCTTTTAAAAATAATTTAATAAATATTTTAGGAAAATTTAAGTAAAAGTTCATAAAATGTGTTTTATATTCAGTAGAAGTAAGCTAAATTCATTATCCCAAAACCTCAGAGTCTCCCCCATACCAGGATGGTTAACTCCAACCTGCCATATAACGCCTGGCATCACCAGTCGGTCACGTGGA
This sequence comes from Nothobranchius furzeri, assembly GCF_043380555.1. Lineage (NCBI taxonomy): Eukaryota > Metazoa > Chordata > Actinopteri > Cyprinodontiformes > Nothobranchiidae > Nothobranchius > Nothobranchius furzeri. Next base: position 39,697,898 of record NC_091755.1, read on the forward strand.
TCAGCGATGGACACGTGGCCGAAGCGCAGCAGCAATTCTTTAGAAAACACGGAGGGACAAGTGGCCAAGAAGGCCGAACCAGAGCCGGCAAAATTCTGGCTGTATCTGGAAGATTATGTTTTATTTGGATTTACTTCCACAAGTTGCAACCCACCCAAGGCACTGTGTTTTTTCTGTGGGGAGAAATTAGCTAACGACACTGATCAGAGAAGCAGACCGTGTCTAGAAAAGAGCTCGATCACAGCAGTTGCCTCCCTGCCACCAACGATGAAAAAGATCCTCAGTGAAGCACGAGCCCAAGTGTCTCACTAAAAAGTCTGTAAAAACGTTCCGTTCAGTGCAGTAATGTTAAGAATTCAGTCTTCTTTTTGATTTTTAAAAATATATTTTGAGATTTGCATTTGTTTTTAGCAATTGTTATTTAAAATGACGTTAATGATTTCTTTTAGAGAACAGATATACTATGATGCCAAAAGAGAACACTTTACGTTGATATGTTTTTTATGAGCACAAATCTTTAATTATAATTATCATTTATTTGGCCTGTATTTCATATATAGTTTTTAAATATTTCTAGTATATATATTTTTTTCCAAATAGTTCAAGAGATACTACAAAAAATGTGCAGTGTTTTGCACATTTATGGATTTTTCAATGGGTAATCTTATGGTTTTAAATAGTTTTATGGTGACTGTTTTCATTTAATTAATTAGAATCACATTTTAGTGATGAAAAATATTTCCAACACATTTAGTTATGGAGTATTAACATTTAAAATATTCGAAATAGTTATTTTTTTTTCAAATGGTTGAATTTTGTACTTGTTTTTCAGTTCCAAAGTTGAATAAATCAGTCACTGAAGGCACCGTGCTCTATTTAAGGTCTTTTGTTTTTTACAACCAAATATGCTTTTGCGCTGATTAGGGGTACTTGGCTGAAAAAAATATTTCACGGGGGTACATCAGTGAAAAAAGGTTGAGTACCACAGCGCTAGAGGAAAAACTCGCCCTCAACGGCAGGCATTTATGACGAGGTCCGGCGTAAAGCTTCGTTGAATTTAATGTTCTTTGATAATCTTTAGAATCCACCTCGTTTGGAGGGAATCTTTTTATTTATTTATTTGTTTGTTTGTTTGTTTGTTTGTTTCACATGAAAGTCTTCGATGCATCTGATGCATAAAAAGCAGAAACGTAAGGAAGTCTTTCACCGGGTCAGAGACTCGGGACTCCTGCCTGACGGTGACCCAGGTCTCCCAAGCATGTGCACCAACAGACTCTGAGCCACCAGGTGGCGCTGTGTTGTGCCTTTTGTCGGGTTTTCAGTGCAACAGACCCATTTGTTTGGTTTTGCTGCAGACTCTGACTGTGGCCCTCCTTCACTACAACTTTTAAAATCACGTGGCTGCTCAACTAAATGTGAGAATCTGGTTTAAAACAGCCAGGAGTGGCTGTGATGTTTTTGTGGCTGTCGCAGCTTAAAGGCTGCGGCTGGGTTGTGATCGGCCGATGACAGCTCTGATGATCCAGGATGTTTGTTTTGCAGCAGGAATCCTCAGGCGAGACCTCTGATCGGTCCCATAAATCATCTCTGAGTGTTTCTCCTCTCTTTAAAATCTCACCTCTCATACAGCCTGAAACGTCCAAACTGCTGGTGAAATCCACTTCCTGTCAGGTAGCGGTGTTCAGAGCTGTCGACGTCTCGTCGCTCACCTAACTCGAATCAGAAACTCTGATTCATCTGCTTGGTTTAAGTCGTTGACCCCCCCAGGGTCAGGACCCGGGTCACGTGGATGCACAGATGAGTATTTTAGCATCACGTTTATTTCTGTCCACGGATCCCTGGTGTTCAGTGAGAAAACACCGAGAGACGCTTTTAGGGTTGTTATAAAGATAGCTCAGCTGCCTGGGACCGTGTGATAGTCATGGAGCCTGTTCAGTACATTGATCCTTGCTCTCTGTCATGTGGCCAGATCATAAAAGTGTGTTAATCAGTTTCCATGGAGCAGAAACGAAACACCAGAGTAAGTAACTCGCCCCATCCATCCAGCAGGGTGGTGTCTATGAACCCTCAGCTGCAGGATTCCCCCCAGAGACACAAATCACCAGGATTCGACTCGCATAACGGGCTGCAGTTGGAAGTTTTCTGTCTTCCCAGGAGCTGATCTTCCAACTAATGGCTCTTCCATGTGTGTCCGAGCTCCGACCCCCTGACACGAGGGGGGACCTTGCATACTTTTTATCCCTTGGCAGCACTTTGGTGTCACCAGGTGAATGTTTGGAGAACTTCCGAGTGTCATAAAGAGTTTCCCTGAGCTTCTGCTCAATGAAACGAGTGGATGTGTAAAATCAGTCCGATTGAAACGGTTCCTGTGTTCCAGGTGCGTTTTAGTTATCGGACACATCAGTGTGGAAAGGTCGGTTCTGAGCTCTAGAATCCTAGAAGGGATGTAGATGAACATGCCGTGTTCAGATATTTGCTAATGTACCAGTTTCTCGCCTAGAACAAAGTTCTTATTTGATGACTATTAAATAATTTTTGCATTTTTTTAAAATTAGAAAACTAAAAAAGTTTTGTTCCATGAGGGATATTAACCCCTGACCATTGTTTTGAAAAGTGGGGACACCCCTGAGCTAAACACGGGGAGCAGTGGGGACATTTGTGTTAGAGGAGACAAAGACTGTCCTCTGAAGGAGATTAACACACACACACACACACACACACACACACACACACACACACACACACACACACACACACACACACCTTTATGGTGGCTGTTTGAGTGACTGTTGACCTGCAGCACACCTTATGTGCTGGTTCATTTTGGCCTGCAGCCACACCGCAGGAGGAGCGGCGTGCCTCACTGTGCTCCAGTATGGGCCCATCCTGACTTGGGGCTGGAGCTACGCCTCGGTTGATCACACAAATCTTAAATTTGGTTGATTCTCTGGGGAAAATGGTTCGTTTTGGTCGTCTTTCGTCCTGGCACAGCTGGGATGTTCTGCATGTGGACCCGGAGGTTCCAGAGTCGCTGCCTCCTGAGCGCAATCTGCCGACTGGTCACTCTCAGGTGAGAATTTTCCCGAAACATCTGACCTGAGGAGCACGCTTCCTTTGTGCAGTTTCTAAAGGAATATTCCTGTAACACCTTCGTCCCAAATGATCCGCTTTGTTGTGTGTTGGTCAGAAGTGTTTCTAGAATGTTCTAGAGTTTTGTTGAGCTTTCCTATCAGGTCAGAATGAATTATGTCGGACGCTAGAAGCCCTATATGTGCTGCTCGTGCTCGGTATTGACTCTGACCTTATGGTTTCCATGTCCTGGTTGTCCACACATGATGTACGAGTTTGGTGTGGGTCCGAGCTTGCAGGAAGTTCAGCTTCACGCTGCCTTCCCATCGTTAATCAACCCTCCTGATCAAGGGGAGCTGTTATCAGTGGGCCACCATAAAGGCAGTAGCTGGAGGCTTTGTGATGGGGGTTGTTGCTTGTTTGTGTGTGTGTGTGTGTGTGTGGGGGGGGGGGGCGGTCTCTTTTACATATTTCCCCCCTGCCGGGCCAAGGTTAACACCACGAGCCACAGAGGCTGAGATAAGGCTGAGAGCTGGGTTTGATATCACTTACTGGGACCTTGCTGCCCTCAGCTCTGCCTGACAGGCACAACGATGACCATGGAAACTCAGGTTTATGTAAATGTTTGCAGTCAGTGCAGAAAATGTAATTATTGTGGCTTTTTAACCTGATAAATTCACTAATTTAGTGTCAAATAATATATAACAATAACTACTCAATATCTTCTGATGACTCTGTGTGTGTGTGTGTGTGTGTGTGTGTGTGTGTGTGTGTGTGTGTGTGTGTGTGTGTGTGTGTGTGTGTGTGTGTGTGTGTGTGTGTGTGTGTGTGTGTGTGTGTGTGTGTGTGTGTGTCTAACAGTAAACAAAGGGGGCTTCCCTTTTGGATAAAGCTGTGGAAAATTCCTTGTTTTCACCACCTTGCCTGGTATTGTTCAAAGGTCTCAAAGCAAAACAGTCTGCTGCTCAGAACAAAGTGTTGTGATTGTGTGAGGATGTGTCATGAAAAGTGATCTCTCCTTTCAGATTTCTTTTATTGGGGGGGGGGGGGGGGCAGCTAAGAGACTAAAAGTGCTCATTGTTGCAGCCGGCCGGTCGGCGTTCGGGTTTGTCTGGGTTCTACTGAACTCACATGTGCCGGGATGCCTGTTTGATCTGCGGTTCTGACTCCGCCTCCACAAATTCAGACCAGCTTCCTTCTGCTCCGCCTCTTTCCTGGCAGACACAATGAGGCAGGATCCTCTTGGTTGCCGAAACTCCAGGCTATAGTCTGTGTGAGTGTCTCGGAGTCCCAGCTGACTGTTGGACACCGGGACGGGGCAGGGGCGGCTGTGTCACAGAGCTCGTCTCGTCTGGACGAAGTGAGCGGTGAGGACGACGTGGATGTGTGGAAGTGGCAAGAGCAAAGGCGAGAAGTTGAGCGAGAGCAGCAGCTGGCTCAAGGATGGGCTGCAGTCCGTGAATCCATCTGAAGGATTAGGATGGTTTTCGTTACGTTTGACATGCCTCTGGCTTCAATGGTGAGCTGGATTATGGTGGGAAAACTGCTGGTGGCTCTTTGGGTTAAAGCGCGTGTTGGATTAAGCTAAACTATTCTTAAAATGGCTGGCACCTCTTATTTGTGGAGCATGTCCTAGAACATGAAGCTAAATGTGACCTGGTTTTAGTTTAGGTGGGTCCACCATGTGGACTTATTTGCTCACACCTGTGTTCTTAAACATTCGTCTTTCAAATGTCTCCTTTGGTTTCTGCTCTGAAGCCAACGAGTTCCTCTTGAGTGAAGTCAGCTGATAAAATTATGATGGACCCCCCCAACATCCAAACACACAGATGTGTGTTTAGTGCGTGGGACACTCGGACCGTTTATAATGGTGAAGGTCTGGATCTGACCTAAAGTTTGAATCTGTGGTGCAGAAGGATTCATCCCGTGCCTTTCTTTGGGATTGTGTTGTTCTAGGTTTGTTTATTACATAACAGTAGTGGTACTAAGGCTTTAGTTGCTGCTTGTTTGTTACGTTTCAGCTACTTGTTCCAAACTTGGTCAAATGCATGAACACGAGAAGCGCCCTTTGACCTGTTCTGTTTGCAGTTCTGTCACTATTCATGTCCATTTTCACTCTGCGCACCTTTCAAAAACACACACACAAAAAACACACATGCAGTCCAGTCAAGATGCAATTAAGCAAAGGAAAGATTTGCAAAACGGTGACAAATTTCAGGTCGGTGCACATTTTGGTGAATCGGGAGAAAACTCAGCTGCATTTAGAACTTTAGCTCACGTCGGGTAACAAGTGGGAGTTTAAGCAACCGAACTCTTTAGGGAGCGCTTGTAAAGCGCTTTGGAGTTGTGTGTGTGTGTGTGTGTGTGTGTGTGTGTGTGCGTGTGTGTGTGTGTCCGTGCGCATAGCTGGTCACTTTTGGCAGCAGTGTCAGAGTCCAGGAATGTAAAACGTCCCTGTTGTTTGATGAGGTGAGGGTTTCCAAACTAACCCCCCCCCCCCATCTTTCTCACTCACTCACTCACTCACTCACTCACTCACTCACTCACACGCACACACAAACACACACACACACACACACACACACACCAGCAGATTCCACAGCACTCCAACAACAACTGCTTCCTCAGAGACGGCAGCAGCCGTGTTTGTTTTCTTTGCTGTGACTCGTAAAGTGGACAGAGATTTGGGGAGTGCGGCGGTGCAGCAGGACCTGCTGACAAGGGAACAATGGACTGGGAACAATGGACCGACTCGGCCCGTCTGTTCCTATGGAACAACCTGCCGCCTGCTCCTTGTGATGTCACAAGCATTCACAGCAAGGAAGTGGCTGTCCTTCCCTCTCCTGTTTGTGTCCACGAGGATGACTTTAATGAGTGTGTTGATGTCATCCCTCGACCCAGAATTCCCCTCTGATTTCCTGCCATTCCTGTCTTTTGTGTATTTCCCTCCTACCGTCATCTCGTCTCTCTGTCTGACCGGCATCTCTTGCATTTCCTCATAAAATCAGTAGTTTTGTTTTCTGTTGGATGTCTGGTGCTAAAGCTGGTCCTGCTCCGTGTCCTCGCAGGGTCAGGCGCGGCGGAGGAAGAACATAATAGAGTTCCTGGGGGAGACCAACATTCCTACCCAGGACTCTCTGGGACCGCCGGGCGGCTCTCTGCCAAGTGTCGGGACTGGACCTGACAGCTGGAAGAACCGTGCCGCCAGCCGCTTCAGCGTCTTGTTCAGCTCTAACGCTGGAGCAGGACCTTTTGTCAAGGTGGCATGGAGCGTGCACACACACACACACACACACACACACACACACACACACACACACACACACACACACACACAACTACTGCTTCGATTAAAGTTTTTTCTACAAACAAAATAAAGTTGGTAGGAAACAAACCAGCCTCCCAGAAGTGGCTCACGTTAGAGAAGCATTGACAAGTAAACAAAGCAGTAACTGGGAGCAGTGGGAGAAGGCCAGGAGGCCACATCCTACCAGCTCCAGTGCAATCATTTCCCTTTAGTGTCCGGACTCACTGGTTTCACCCCCCCACCCCCAGCTGTGGAAATAGCCAGGTGGAGGGAAACTTCTCCCACCTCTTCACAACCAGGTTGATTCACGTCCTGAGCTTCATAATTTTAGTCGTGACGAATGTTTTCATCGGGCGTGTTCATGCAGTAGAAAGGCCGATGTTGCATTTCACTCTGAAGATTATTTATGTGCGTCTTGTTCAGGATGTCAGGATATTGTCCAGTCAGCAGACTCAAGTCCAGGTGGAGTTAAGTCACAAGTATTTATACCTATATATTGTGTGATGGAATATTAAAATACTTTTGTTAAGAATGTGTGAGATCATGTAGGACAGCAACAAATAAAACGCCTTAAAGTGGTACTTTACTCACATTTTTAATACAAATGCAGTGGTCTCTAGTAGGAATGAATGACTTGTAAGTTGCACTCTATAATAACGGCTCTGGTGCACCGGTTTCAGGAACTAGAAGTGAGCCAGATCAGAGTTGAGCTTCAGCTGACAGGATTTGGTGTCTTGTGTCCTGCTCTGATTGGCCAACAACACAACCCCACCACTGTTTGCTCTGCAACGTTGATGTTGATGTTGATGTTTCATCTCCACAAATAACACAAGCCTGGAGGAGTTCTGCTGTGTGGTGGGGTTGCTAATGCTAACGGTTAGCTTGTACTAGCAGAGATGTTCTCTGCTGTTTCCTGGACGCCAAACCAACAACAGCCTTCCCCGTCGTGAGTCGAGATGCGTGAGTCCATGGATGTTAAGTGACAGTGTGACGTGGATCTGTCAGGATTTTCTAATCCTAGAGTTTCACCGTCTGTTTCCTACCAGAAGCTAAAGCAGGAGATAGGTGTAGGAGACTATTTTCATGTCCAGGCTGCATGAAACACTCAGTGACCAATTCTAATAAGGTTTTTTTTAGTGAAGGACTTCTTTACCTCAGTTCTGTGTTGCTAATCAGCTGATTCAAATGAACCAACCCCATCAGTTTGGAGCAAAACCTGGAAAATGTCATACAGTCATTACACACACACACACACACACACACGCTCACACACACACTTATGAGGCTAATGAAATGGCATTTACTAAGAGCTTTGCCCCCCCACCCCCATCTGTCCTCCTATGCTAGCGGGTCTCAACACGCTGCTCTCAGTTGGATCTAGATATCGGCCTTGTGTTAGCGCCAGTGTTTTATGCTAATACTTCATCCACTTCTCTTTTCTAACAGATTGATTACAATAATAGTAATTATAATAATAGTAATCATCATCAGCCAAACTGAAGCAAACACCTTGATTTCAGCGTTTCTTCTCACACTTGGGCTTTTTCCTCCTGCAGGAGGTGGATCGGCTGGAGCAGCTCCAGAGTAAACTCCACTCCTACTCCACATTTGGGCTGCCCAAGGTACCGCGACAGATCACCTTCCACCAGGACTCCTGGGAGGAGGAGGAAGAGGAGGCCAACCTGGCGATAGAGGAAAGCTGGCAGACGCTGCTGGATGACCCAGAGGTACGGTTATTGTGAAGAAACTCATCATCAATACTTTTACAGTAATTTGAAATACGATGAAAATGGCCCAGTGTTACCAGCGGCGTTGCTTGTTTTTTGTTTTCAATTCAATTCAAAAGTTCTTCATTAATCCCAGAGGGAAACTGATGTCTGTAGTAGCTCAGAACAATAATAATAATCAAGTCGTCAAAGAGTTGTTGTATATTACAACGGCTGTTGGCAGGAAGGATCTCCAGTAGCGGTCAGTGTTGCAGCCAAACTGAAGAAGCCTCTGACTGAAGACACTCTTCTGTTGTCGGACAGTCTTGTGAAGAGAATGCTCAGGGTTGTCCATCATTTTCTTGATTCTCTGGAGAATCCTTCTTTGCATTATCTCCTCCAGTGGTTCAGAAACTGCCGAAACTCTGGCTGAGTCCTTGAAAGGGCTTGGAGTTCATCCATCTTGTTGGCCAGTGATCTCACATTGCCCATTATGATCGATGGAAGAGATGGTCTGAAATGTATCTCTCTGTCTCCGTTTTGCTCCCGCTCTGCACCCACGCTTCTTGCGTTTTAGCTCATTTGGGATTTGTGGCTTCAGTTGAGGTATTATTTCAGCCTTTCCCATGTTAATCAGCTGCTCCTGATTGTAAACCAACTTGTTGCCATGGTTACGCATCATAACGAATGCTCAAAAAGTGAAAAAAGCTAAAAAAAAAAAAAGCAGTAAAATTCCTCCAAGCTTCACAGCACCAGAAACAGAAAAGTAAAGTGTCCGAAAAAATAGTTTTTCTTGAGAAACTAGAAGTAAAAATGTCCAAGAAAAGGCTAAACTTACATATAGTCAACAGAGCTACTCCAACATGCAGCCACCCAGAGCAGCGCAGTTCCGGAAAAAAGTGATTAATTATTAATAATTAATTTCGTGATTAATTTCTGTTCTACTCAGTTATACGTTGAGTTTTCAATGGGAAAACTGTCGGGAACAAATGTGATTATGGTCTGCAGGATGAAAACACCACATGCCCAGCCTGGGACTGTGTGGACTGTTTTATTATTTAATCGTGTGGTGCAATGATTGGAGCTTTTATTGTGAAGGGTTTTAAAGGAAGTTGTGACTCAGCTAGCTGTTAGAAGAGAAAGGACTGTGGATGGACTCATGGAATCATATTTTAGTGTGTCTTTCCAGTCATTGCACACTCCTGACCTCTCGTTACAGCAGGAAACGCTTCACCAAGCAGAGCACAGTAAAACCAATAAAAACGCCTCGTTTCACGGAGCAGTGCAGGCTGAAGCCACTTTTACTGTCGTTGCTTACAAACGCCTTTTTATTTATAACCTCACTTCTACAGTCTAGGTCTCCTCCTCCCTTTGAAATGTAACTTGATCAAATTAAAGTCCCCCCCCCCCCCCCCCTTCCATATGAATGGACACACTTCTGTCTAAACTGTCAGTCAAAAACTTTTTCCACACTGCCGAATTCGACCTGAACTTCCTGGTTTGCTCCTTATCTCTCGCTCTTTGTGACACTCTTTCTAGACTGGGATCCACGTGGTTTAGCTGCTGTGATGAGCTGTAAATTCCTCTGAAAATGATAACCGCCTCATAACGCCGTCGCTGACTTTCACCTGTTGGTGTACGTGACTATTCAGCTCACGGGACAGCTGGTGGGCGCTCGCCACCGGATGTTAATTAGAACTTGTTGCTGATCTTATCTGTAAAAATAAAGAGTTCTTGCTGATGGCAGCCGCTGAACATTTGAGAATAGAGATTTTATAGATGAAGAAAGTTTATTTCCTGTTAATTCAGCTGTCTCAAAGCTCTAACAGCTGCTTGTGTGTGTGTGTGTGTGTGTGTTATGTTACAGCTTTGATCTGCATTACAAACATAACTTTATACTCACATTTCTTGCAGTACAATGATAATATTAGCCATTTTTGTTGTGCTACATTCCCAAAATAAATGGGAAATTTCAGTTCAAAGCTTTGTGTTTCAGGAGACGCGCCATTAAGAAACAAACAGTACAGGTTGTTTGTTTACATCGTATTTGTTTGCTCTAATTCCTCTGTTTCCGTTGCGGTGGACAGGTCGTAAACATGTAGAAAGCTCTTCGAACCGCTTCAGTTTGGAGATGATTTCTGCTCAGATTGATGAGCTAACAGCTAGTCTGAATCAGGCCCAAGGGTTATTCCGGAAACATTATTCTATTCCTGCTGTAGAGGCCCCTCACATTTTTAGATTAGAGGTTTTTTTTAGGATAAAGAAAGTCCACTCTGAAAAGCATTTAGCTTTTAGGCCGTTTAGATGATAAATGACCCGCATTGCAGCGCCGGTATTTGTAACTCAACACCGACAGGCAAACAGCAGCAGCAGCGGCGCCCTAGCCAGTAAACCAGAACGACCCACAAGTTATTTCCTGTACCCCTGAGAAGCCCACGGCATCTTTGGTTTTACTCACATGTTGAGGGAAGCAGGCTATAGGCCGACTCTGAGCTAACAATGAATCAGGAAAAAAAGTATGAAAACATTTCAAGCTTCATTTTCAATTACCAGCAAGTCGACATCAAAGTGAAGTGTAACTTGCTGTGTGTGACTCGTCTGGCGCCGAGCCGTAGCTGGCAACAGTTACTCAGAGCTACTACAGTGATCCCTCGTTTATCGCGGTAGATGCGTTCCAGACCTGGCCGCGATAGGTGAAAATCCACGAAGTAGGGACACCATATTTACAGTACAGTGTCAGAACCCAAGTTCCCAGGCCAGCCTCTTCCAGCTAGCCGGCCTCCACTATGGACCACAACTCCCAGCATGCCCCTCGCAGGGATTCCCTCCACGTCGCACCTACATCACAAACGGCGGCTATAAACGGAAGTCGCCTTTCCAGCTCACCACTCAGTCCTCGTTTCTTCAGATTCATGATCAGAGTTTCCAACCTACCGATCCATCCCACGAACTATCAGCTCATAGTAAGTTATCTTACTTACTTCTGGAAAGCCCGGCATTTCCTTTCCGTGTCACTTCGTTGACGCTCAAACTCTCGGGGGTTTCCTAGATTCATCGTGAGCCGACGTTTCACCGACGCTCTCACTTCTGCGTCTGTGAAACCACGCTCCCTACAAGCTCAACTCCCGAATCCAGCCGACCAGTCTGACATACAGTACTATACTGAATTATCGTATGATCACATTCTCTTTTTGTGGGTAAAACTCAAGAAAAAAAAATTTTTTACTTGGTTTTTTTATAGTTTTATTACAAAAAGTGCATTTTATGATGAAATTGATGGAAAAAAAAACAGGAATTTCTTGATATTTCGCATAGAAAAATGCAGCGAATCGGTGAAAAATACCGCAAATTGGCGAATTTCCCTTGAATAAGGCTCCAAAAAAATCCGCGAAGTCGTGAATCCGCGATAAACGAACCGCGAAGTAGCGAGGGATCACTGTAGTTTGTTTAGGAACACTGACTGCAGTACCCCAGTTTGACCACAGGATGTCATCATTTCCTAATGCGCCTTTAGTACAATTCTAATCTAGGTTAACTTTTCCTTTTACCATAAAAGTTCCACTGGAGGCGGACTGAATCGTGCAGTGCTAGTCAAGCTCATCAGTATAACCTGTGTGTGTTTCTGCAGTCGCTGACCAAGCGCCAGTTCCACCAGCAGGAGGCAATATGGGAGCTCCTGCACACCGAGGCCACCTACATAAAGAAACTCCGAGTCATCACTGATGTAAGAGCACAGAGAGCTTCTGATGCGCGTCACGGTGCTGTTGATGTGTACCGAGACACGAGTCTGTGTCCGGGCTGATGAGTGGCACAGTGCCTGTTTTGTTACTGTTGTGTAACTCAGCATCCTGAACAGTAAAGATGATGTTGAATGTGAATGACTGAAATTGCTGCTACTGTACCACAGCTTGTTACCATGGCGATCACTGCCTGTAAATGATAACTGATATACAACTCTTGTGGTGTGACACTTTGGTCACTCCAGCTGTTCCTTAGTGGGCTTCTGAACCTCCAGGAGAGTGGCCTGCTGACAGAGGTGGAGCCTGCCAAGCTCTTCAGTAACATCCAGGAGGTAGTCCGCCTCCACACATCCCTGTGGAACCAGGTCATGGTTCCCGTCCTGGAGAAAGCCAGGGAGGCGCGAGCTCCGCTCGACCCCACGCACCTCCACGGTGGCTTCAGCACGGTTAGTCAGTCACGCCGAGCCGTCGGCCGTGAAGCTCTGACTGCGTTTCTAACGTTTCTGGCTTGTGTCGTGTGCTCAGTTTGGTTCGAGGTTCCAGCCCTACATCCGTTACTGTATGGAGGAAGAGAGCTGCATGGAGCACATGCGGACGCTTCTCAAGGACAACGAGCTCTTCAGGACATACGTGACGGTGAGCGCTCTGCAGTTGAACTGATCCTGGATCCCTTCAGCACTCCCCGACCCGCTCTGATCTCTTGGGTGCTTGTCCACTTGTCTTTGTTTGACCGTTTAGTGGGCGGAGACCAAAAAGCAGTGCAACCGTCTGAAACTGGCAGACATGTTGGCAAAGCCTCATCAGAGACTCACCAAGTATCCCCTTCTGCTGAAGAGCATTGCGAAGAAGACGGATGAGCCATCAGCCCGCGACATCGTCAGCAGCATGGTAGCAATGAAAAGACCCTAACCCCCATAACCCACATGTCCCAGAGATAGCCCACATGTCCCAGAGACAGCCCACATGTCCCAGAGATAACCCACATGTCCCAGAGACAGCCCACATGTCCCAGAGACAACCCACATGTCCCAGAGACAGCCCACATGTCCCAGAGACAACCCACATGTCCCAGAGATAGCCCACATGTCCCAGAGACAGCCCACATGTCCCAGAGATAACCCACATGTCCCAGAGATAACCCACATGTCCCAGAGATAACCCACATGTCCCAGAGATAACCCACATGTCCCAGAGACAGCCCACATGTCCCAGAGACAGCCCACATGTCCCAGAGATAACCCACATGTCCCAGAGACAGCCCACATGTCCCAGAGACAACCCACATGTCCCAGAGACAGCCCACATGTCCCAGAGACAGCCCACATGTCCCAGAGATAACCCACATGTCCCAGAGATAACCCACATGTCCCAGAGATAACCCACATGTCCCAGAGATAACCCACATGTCCCAGAGACAGCCCACATGTCCCAGAGACAGCCCACATGTCCCAGAGACAACCCACATGTCCCAGAGACAGCCCACATGTCCCAGAGATAGCCCACATGTCCCAGAGATAGCCCACATGTCCCAGAGACAGCCCACATGTCCCAGAGATAACCCACATGTCCCAGAGATAACCCACATGTCCCAGAGACAGCCCACATGTCCCAGAGATAACCCACATGTCCCAGAGACAACCCACATGTCCCAGAGATAGCCCACATGTCCCAGAGACAACCCACATGTCCCAGAGATAACCCACATGTCCCAGAGATAGCCCACATGTCCCAGAGATAACCCACATGTCCCAGAGATAACCCACATGTCCCAGAGATAACCCACATGTCCCAGAGATAACCCACATGTCCCAGAGACAGCCCACATGTCCCAGAGACAGCCCACATGTCCCAGATACAACCCACATGTCCCAGAGACAACCCACATGTCCCAGAGATAACCCACATGTCCCAGAGATAGCCCACATGTCCCAGAGATAGCCCACATGTCCCAGAGATAGCCCACATGTCCCAGAGATAGCCCACATGTCCCAGAGATAGCCCACATGTCCCAGAGATAGCCCACATGTCCCAGAGATAACCCACATGTCCCAGAGATAACCCACATGTCCCAGAGATAGCCCACATGTCCCAGAGATAGCCCACATGTCCCAGAGATAGCCCACATGTCCCAGAGATAGCCCACATGTCCCAGAGATAGCCCACATGTCCCAGAGATAGCCCACATGTCCCAGAGATGGCCCACATGTCCCAGAGATAGCCCACATGTCCCAGAGATAGCCCACATGTCCCAGAGATAACCCACATGTCCCAGAGATAGCCCACATGTCCCAGAGACAACCCACATGTCCCAGAGATAGCCCACATGTCCCAGAGATAACCCACATGTCCCAGAGATAGCCCACATGTCCCAGAGATAGCCCACATGTCCCAGAGATAACCCACATGTCCCAGAGATAGCCCACATGTCCCAGAGATAGCCCACATGTCCCAGAGATAGCCCACATGTCCCAGAGATAGCCCACATGTCCCAGAGATAGCCCACATGTCCCAGAGATAGCCCACATGTCCCAGAGATGGCCCACATGTCCCAGAGATAGCCCACATGTCCCAGAGATAGCCCACATGTCCCAGAGATAACCCACATGTCCCAGAGATAGCCCACATGTCCCAGAGACAACCCACATGTCCCAGAGACAGCCCACATGTCCCAGAGATAGCCCACATGTCCCAGAGATAACCCACATGTCCCAGAGATAGCCCACATGTCCCAGAGATAACCCACATGTCCCAGAGACAACCCACATGTCCCAGAGACAACCCACATGTCCCAGAGACAGCCCACATGTCCCAGAGACAGCCCACATGTCCCAGAGATAGCCCACATGTCCCAGAGATAACCCACATGTCCCAGAGATAGCCCACATGTCCCAGAGATAGCCCACATGTCCCAGAGATAACCCACATGTCCCAGAGGAACCTTAAACCGGGCACACCTGGTCACCTCACAACTTACTGCAGCTGTTTGTCTGAGGATCCACAGCTGTGTGGTAACTTTAGGGACCCTAATGAGCCGCTGTCAGCAGCACTCCGTTCACTCTTGTTTACTCTTGTTTACGTGTGTTGATGTCTTGTTTACGTGTGTTATGGCCGACATCTGCTACGGTTTCACTCTACAAAGGTTCCCTGGTTAGATTTGATCATGACAGCAGAACTTGTCTTTGTGGACGTGGATCAGCTCTGACCTTGTGATTCATCCTTGCGTTAAGGTGGCCACGGTGGAAGACTTCATCAACAGCGTGGATTCTCAGATGCGTCAGCGTCAGGAGCGGCAGAAGCTGGCCACCATCTCCGCTCGCATCGACTCCTACGAGGCTGTAGAGGGCAGCAGCGAGGAGGTAGAGAAGGTGAGACGTGGGTTTTTAAACACGGCATTTCTCTAGAGAGCTATTTTTAAGCTTTTGTCTCTCTTGGGGTCCTTCCCTATTCAGATCCTCAAAGAGTACAACCACTTTGATCTGATGGCTCCCATGAGAGGCACATCTCCGGAGGAGACCCGACAGCTGCATCTGGAGGGAGCGCTAAGGATGAAGGAGGGCAAAGACAGCAGGGTAAGCACGGGGCCTCACGGCTGCTCACAAACACGGTACTCCACTCTGCTGTTTGAAGGCACACCTGGCCTCTGACTCTGCCCCGCAGATGGAGGTCTACTGCTTCCTGTTCACTGACCTGCTGCTGATCACCAAACCAGTGAAGCGGGTGGAGAAGGTTAAAATCGTCCGCCAGCCTCTGCTCATTCACAACGTTGTCTGTAAGGAGCTCAAAGATCCCGGTGAGACGTCTCGGTGATTGGAATTCAAATTTTCTGTTTTGTCTTCAAATGCGACTCAAAGGAGATCTTTGTAGTTATGAAGAGCGGCCGTCTGCAACGCGAGCACTTAGAAAACTCCTCCGTTTGGCTGATGACGCACCGTTAGACGTCTCCTTCTGCTGATGACGGTTTGCACGTTTATGTGTCTCTCAAGGCTCGTTTGTGCTCGTCTACCTCAATGAGTTCAAGAGTGCAGTTGCAGCCTACACGTTTCAAGCCAACAGCGCCACCCAGGGTAGAAGCTGGATAGATGCAGTTTGCAATGTCCAGGTTCGTGGCACGCTTTGAATTTACAACCTTTTAAGTAATTCTGTAGTTTGTTGGTTTTGTGTTGTAATAGATTACTGTCCCCCATCAGAATCAGCTGCAGAAGCTTCACACTCAGGAGATGCTTCGACAGCAGGACATTCTTAAACGATGTCCGGAGGAGGAGGAGGAGGAGGAGGAGGAAGACGAGAGCAGCAACTCTACCGCAAGTTCTCCTGTCCTACGGCGCAAGAATGAGCAGAACTCCAGGTCCTCCTCTCAACTTTCACAATTCACGGGAAAAAAATAACATTTGCACCAGCGAAGGAAAGCAGTTGGTAATCAAACAGATCTTTTCTTTTCAGCCAATCAGACGGCTCCACTGAGACCCTGTCTGTGATGGATGTTGATGAGCCGGTCGAGCAGCAGCAGCCTTCAGCCTCCAAGGCAAACCTGGAAGAAATCACCGAGTGTGCCGCCGCTCTCCACTCTGAGAGCTCTGAGGTCCAACAGTCCACCCGCCGGGGCGACCCGCTCCCCCCTGAGCACGGTCCGGAGGTGTTGGACCCTCAGCGTCGGTCTCTCTCCATGGACAGCGCCTACGGTACCCTCTCCCCCGAGTCCCTCCTGCGAGAGCTGCAGCTTCAGCCCGTCCACAGTGAAGGAGAGGAGACGGAGGAGGAGGGATTCCAGGAGGTGGAGCTGAGTGAGACAGGAACAGAGGAGGTGGGAGAGCTGGAGGAGGAACAGGAGTCACGGAGGTCCCAGCTGTCTAAACCTCACCAGCGACCTCCTGTCCAACCAATACTCCACTGTCTGCAGAAGCTGTCCTCCTTTGCTTTATCCCGCTCCGAGGACAACTTGCTTCAGTGTTTCCATGGTGACAGCCCCATCTCTCACACGCACTCTCTCAGCTCCAACTCTGAGGAGTCCCAGAGCGGGGACACGTCCTCTCTGCCTCACAGCAAGAGCCTATCGGAGCTGCGGCGAAATGGCCTGAACCGCTCCGAGGACTGCCTGAGCGCGAGGGTGGCGTCCAACAGACTCCAGGCCGGCCTGAGCCGGGCAGACGCCGTGCGCTGTCGCAGGGTCCCTGACGGACTCTGTGAGGAGCTTGATGGGGACGCAGCTCCATCCAGATTCCCGGAGAGGAAAAACCAGTCGGGGACAAGCGGAGACTCGGGAGAAGTGTCACGTAAAAAAAGGAAATCTCCAGCCCAGCAGCACAAGAAGCTGACCCTAGCACAGCTGTACAGAATACGCACCACCCTGGTCCTCAACTCCACGCTGACAGCATCGTAAGTCACCATCAGTGTGTGTGTGTGTGTGTGTGTGGGGGGGGGGGGGGGTCTCCTTCAGCGCTGATAACAACCGTTCTAATAATGTTCTTTCTGTCCTTCCTTCCTTCCAGGGAGGTGTAACTAGTCCTCAGCAGCACATGGATGGACTGGGTTTCCATAGTAACAGATGCACTCTCTCTCTCGCTCTCCCTTCCTGTTGCTTTCTGGACATAGATGAATATTTTTTTCCAAACAGTGGGTTTTTAGTTTCTTTGCTTTGGTTTTGGAATTCCTCAAAAGAAAAGGGAGAGTCCGAGAGACATCCTTGCACTTTGCAACAGAAGTAGCATTATGGGGGGTTGGGAACGCTGCAGAGGGGAGGAGGAGCGTCCAGGTGGAGGTCTGACAGCCTCATCCCTACACTCAACATGGGTGGAGCTTCAGTCCTGAGACAGAGATGGACACCCAATCTTGAAACTGATCGTGGCTTAAAAGAAAGAAAAGGAAGCGGCAGTGACTTCCTCCTGAGGCTACTACTGCGGCAGCAAAAAAAAATAGTTGCACACTTTTCCTTTTGAAGAATCACTTCAGAGAATGGGTGTGTGTGGGTGTGTGTGTGTGTGTGTGTGTGGGTGGGTGTGTGTGTGGGTGTGTGCAGGAGAGAATGAATATGTGATTTTTGACTGAACCAAAACTCTCCTGTGAATTAGCAAATGCATCCAGACATTTTTGAGAAGTGAAAGAGGACTAAATCAGCGGTCCAGATCAGCCAATCACATTTCAGCCCACCAGACTTCCTTATTTATTTGAATAATAAGTGGAATTAATGACTAGACCTGCGTGACTGAAACAGTTCATGTATTTTCAGCACTATTGTGGGATCAAGGAGAGCCACAGAAAGTCTCACCTGCACGTGTTTCTTTCTGGATTCAGGAGCTTGAAGGTGAAGTTTGGGGTGGATTTTCTCTAACGATTGTCTCTGCAGAGATTTAGCTGAACAACTTTCTCCGGGAGATCAAAGAAAGCTTTCCAGGTGAAAAATGATTCGCCGTACTCCAAATGTAGCCCAAACCAATAATTTAACTCGGTTTACTTTTAGTTTTTGTGTTTATGTGTAATATTTATTACGCCTGCTTTGTTTTATATGATTTGTTGATACTGTTTGCTTTTCTGATTTGTAAATGTTTTGGTTTTTTGTTAATATTTTTGTGTCTTGTCAGACATTAATGTGCTATGAACCATAATCGTGTCTCCTCTTTCAGGACTGTCTTTGAAGTGTCTTGCAGAATAATAAAACTGATGCTAAAACACTTCAGAATCCCAGTTCTCCCGGTGTGGTTCATTTAAACGGAGTTGATGCAGACGCTCCTGCCTCCTGTCTTAATTCACTCATTCATTGGTTTTATTTGAAAGCTCAAACTGTTTATCTGAACAGGAAGGAGGAAAACTTCTGGTGCTGCATTCAGCCAGATGGGGATTTGATGGAAATCCCTCCCTGTTGTAGGTGGGGTGACGTTTCACGTGTCCCACAAGTTGACTCGTCGTCCCTCATCGTTGTAATTTTTACATACAGTGGGGCAAAAAAGTATTTAGTCAGCCACTGATTGTGCAAGTTCTCCCACTTAAAATGATGACAGAGGTCAGTAATTTACATCATAGGTACACTTCAACTGTGAGAGACAGAATGTGGAAAAAAAATCCATGAATTCACATGGCAGGATTTTTAAATAATTTATTTGTAAATCAGGGTGGAAAATAAGTATTTGGTCACTTCAAACAAGGAAAATCTCTGGCTCTCACAGACCTGTAACGTCTTCTTTAAGAAGCTTTTCTGTCCTCCACTTGTTACCTGTATTAATGGCACCTGTTTGAACTCATTATCTGTATAAAAGACACCTGTCCACAGCCTCAAACAGTCAGACTCCAAATTCCACTATGGCCAAGACCAAAGAGCTTTCGAAGGACACCAGGAAAAGAATTGTAGACCTGCACCAGACTGGGAAGAGTGAATCTACAATAGGCAAGCAGCTTGGTGTGAAAAAATCAACTGTGGGAGCAATTATCAGAAAATGGAAGCCATACAAGACCACTGATAATCTCCCTCGATCTGGGGCTCCACGCAAGATCTCATCCCGTGGGGTCAAAATGATCATGAGAACAGTGAGCAAGAATCCCAGAACCACACGGGGGGACCTGGTGAATGACCTGCAGAGAGCTGGGACCACAGTAACAAAGGTCACCATCAGTAACACACTACAACGGCAGGGAATCAAATCCTGCAGTGCCAGACGTGTTCCGCTGCTGAAGCCAGTGCATGTCCAGGCCCGTCTGAAGTTTGCCAGAGAGCACATGGATGATACAGCAGAGGATTGGGAGAATGTCATGTGGTCAGATGAAACCAAAGTAGAACTTTTTGGTATAAACTCAACTCGTCGTGTTTGGAGGAAGAAGAATACTGAGTTGCATCCCAAGAACACCATACCTACTGTGAAGCATGGGGGTGGGAACATCATGCTTTGGGGCTGTTTTTCTGCTAAGGGGACAGGACGACTGATCCGTGTTAAGGACAGAATGAATGGGGCCATGTATCGTGAGATTCTGAGCCAAAACCTCCTTCCATCAGTGAGAGCTTTGAAGATGAAACGTGGCTGGGTCTTCCAACACGACAACGATCCCAAACACACCGCCCGGGCAACAAAGGAGTGGCTCCGTAAGAAGCATTTGAAAGTCCTGGAGTGGCCTAGCCAGTCTCCAGACCTCAACCCCATAGACAATCTGTGGAGGGAGTTGAAAGTCCGTGTTGCTCGGCGACAGCCCCAAAACATCACTGCTCTCGAGAAGATCTGCATGGAGGAATGGGCCAAAATACCAGCTACTGTGTGTGCAAACCTGGTAAAGACCTATAGTAATCATTTGACCTCTGTTATTGCCAACAAAGGTTATGTTACAAAGTATTGAGTTGAATTTTTGTTATTGACCAAATACTTATTTTCCACCCTGATTTACAAATAAATTCTTTAAAAATCCTAACATGTGAAGTCATGGATTTTTTTTTTCACATTCTGTCTCTCACAGTTGAAGTGTACCTAAGATGAAAATTACTGACCTCTGTCATCATTTTAAGTGGGAGAACTTGCACAATCGGTGGCTGACTAAATACTTTTTTGCCCCAATGTATGTAGGAGGCTCTTGAATGTGTGTTATCAGGGGATTATGGCCAGTGCGTTTTATGCTGTGTTGTGTTGGGGCAGGAGCCTCACTGCTGAGGACAAAAACAGGATCTACAAAATGATCAAGAAATCTGGCTCAGTGGTTGGGCAAAGCTTGGACTCATTTGACATGATCATCGACAAAAGGATGAGGAGTAAACTTAAGACAGTTATGACTCTGGAGGATCACCCCCTGCATCAGGTTTTTAAGGATCTCAGGAGCTCTTTTAGTGGGCGAATGTTAACCCCACTGAACGTTTTAGGAACTCTTTTATTCCTGCTGCCGTGCGTTTTTACTATGAGCATTTTGTATGATCGTATATTTGGCATTTCTATCATGGTTGTGGCTTATAGCAGTGTCCAGTGAATGTTTGTTTTTTGTTGTTTGTGCGTGTATGCTGTTTTTTTTTACTTGTCCATGGCGATTCAATTTCCCCCTTGTGGATTAATAAAGACAACCTTGAACCTTGAAACACTGGATCAAACCAGCAACCAGGGATTTCATGGTGAACTCCTAACCCCTGCACCACTGTCACCCTTACATCAGTACTGACCGGGTCCTCCAAACACATGAAACGGGTGTACAGAGAACCATTAGAGCAAAACCCTGGAAGATCAGTGGAGGTCTAGGATATCAGGATGTTTTTCCCATGATGCCTATAGCAAGAGAGAAAATGGTCTTTGATGTGGACGGAGTTCTCTGGACAGACCATGTGCACAAAGACGTGATGTGAAATGAATGTGATTTACAGTAATGTTTTATTTTTTCATTTTCCACATTCACTCTAATCAGGGTCGTTTTTGTTACAAAACACTTACAGTGGATATTTCATGGTAAGTAATTGCCCTGGATGCTGTCTTCAGTTATGATGTCAAGTCTAACAAATGTCATGTGGTGGTTGTATTTTTACTTGCTGTGTTGATGTTGGTTCAGAACACAGTTTTACGGATTTTCAGCTGAAACTGAAGTTGAGGGTTTTGTGAATCTGGACAAGGTTTTTGGATTTGTGTTCAGGGTTTTGAGAAAATGGGTGGAGGGTTCAAGAAACGTAAACAGAACTCTGTTCCGTGTTTAAATCTGGCTTTTGTAATCTGATTGTCGTATGAAAGCACTGTCTCACTTTCTTCAGCTCAGCATGGAGCCTCATTCTGAGCTCCTGATGACAGGTCAGAGCCATTGAACGTTTGCCAGGTCAGACCTGTGCCTTTAAGAAAAATTAACCTATTTATAGAAATTAAATTTGACTTAGAATGATTGAGTTCAGCCAGCAGGTGGTGCTGTTGAAATGTGAATGAGCCAAGCACACGCTAAGAGTTTTCTCAGTGGCTGTGGTGCGTTTCTAACACTATTAACATGTGTACAGCAGAAACGCAGCAAGAATTAGGAATTTGCTAAACATTTAAAATAAATGTGGTTTTACCTGATTTTCATGATCCTTTTTTCTGACGTGACATGTTTTGAGTTCATTTCAGTACATTTTATTCATTTTCAGGAAAACTCAAAGTAATTGCACTACTATTATTTCCTGTTTTATTGCAGCTTAGTTAAGATTTTATTCAATAAAGGAGCTTCTCACTGGCCTGGTGGTAGAGTGGGAGATCAGGGTTCAAATCGCGGTCGGGTCATACCAAAGACTTTAAAAATGGGACCAATGCCTCCCTGCTAGACACTCAGCTTTAATGGGTTGGTACAGCAATCCTCATACTAAGCAAGCATTTGGCGACAGTGGAGAGGAAAACTCCCTTTTAACAGGAAGAAACCTCCAGAGAATCCTGGCTCAGTATAAGCAGCCATCCTACACACACACACACACACACACACACACACACACACACACACACACACACACACACACCAAGTAATGTGTCTATAGTTACATTGTGATTTCTTAGTAAATAATCTATTTGGTGTGAGATAAACTTTATTGTATTTATCCTAGTGGATCTATAATTAAACGGGTAAACTAGTAGTAGCACATCCAACGTCAAGGAAAGTAAAAAGTTATTATCAGGAGAAGGAGAATGTTTAAGTGGTTAGCAGCAGTGTGCTAGACGATGGCCCCCTCCATGAGGCCACCACAGCTCAGCAGAACATCGTTGTAGATTCTTCTGGGGAGAAAAATACTTAGAGAGAAAATAAAGTTAGCAGCTGAAATAGCAGGAAATAATATAGTTAAAGAGCAGATTGTAGAAGAAAGCAGTAGAGTGTGAAAAGTGGTCAGTGTGTCCTCCAGCAGTCTAAGCCTATAGCAGCATAACTACAGAGATAACTCTGGATAATCTATCCTATTTAGATGGAGGCATGTTGGAGGCAGGGCAAGGAAGAGCCATCTTTACCGACTGTACACTCCACCTCCCTCTACTCCCCCACTTGTCCAGATCTAGGCTAACATCAGATTTTAACCACAGGCCCTATCAAATAAAAATGTTTTAAGCCTATTCTTAAAAGTAGACAAGGTGTCTGCCTCGCAGACTAAAGCTGGGAGCTGGTTCCACAGGAGAGGAGCCTGATAACTAAAAGATCTGCCTCCCATCCTACTTTTAGATATTCTGGGAACTACCAGTAAACCTGCAGTCTGAGAGCGAAGTGCTCGGTTAGGAACATATGGAACAATCAGATCACTGATGTATGATGGAGCTTGATTATTAAGAGCTTTATATGTGAGAAGAAGGATCTTAAAATCTATTCTGAATTTAACAGGTAGCCAATGTAGGGAAGCTAAGACTGGAGAGATATGATCTCTCTTTTTAATTCTCTTAAGTAATCCAGTCTTGATGTAATAAATGCATGAACTAGTTTTTCAGCATCACTCCTGGAAAGGATGCTTCTAATCTTAGCAATAGCTAAGTTTAACTTTAAAAGAAGAAAAGGGGTTTTTGGATAAAGATGGGGACCTCGTTTGTTTGTTGTTCTTGCTAAAATTCCTCTTTAACTCAGCTAAAATAAATTATTTATGTAAAGTAAATTTCAGACTTATAAAATAACTTTGTACCAATGCCTGCAAGTAATTCCTGCTTTATAAATCACAAGAAATATTTTGAGATGGACTCAAAGAGGAAGATGGCCATTTTAGTTATACATACATAACAGCTGCATTGTGGTACTCGGGGATCACTGAGATGTTCCAGATCAAAGTGTAACATTTAATCAAACCCAAAGGGACTTTAGGCAGGAAATGTCACATTTTTTTTCATCAAATCAAATATCAGCCTGCCTGTTGGCTAATTCCCACTGGAATGAGCCTTTTGCAGGAAACCTGAAACCCAAGAGTGCAGGAGCTGCAGGTGTGCTGGTGTTACACGGCTGGCAGCGGTGTGGTCCCTGCAGGTAAGAGAAGCCATTGTGGTCTTTGGTTAGATTTACACCAGACACGCTGTGGCAAGTCAAATAACTAATACACCAATAAGTATTTTGAATGATATACACATGAACGTTCTGTGGCACCTCAAAAGCAACACCTTTTCATTCAGGTTCTCATTTTAACTCTCAGTTCAAAGATGGGGGTGGGCACTGGCTGGTGTGTGTGTGTGTGTGTGTGTGTGTGTGTGTGTGTGTGTGTGTGTGTGGACCGAGTTACCATCTCACCAGCTGGACAGTTTACCTCATTTTCTCCTCAAGTTAATCTTTATAAATCACAAAGTTCCTACACAATTTTCAGACCCTGTTTTATTAGTAAGCTTTGTAAATGAGACATCTGATCCAGTCCAGAATGACACCAATGTTCCTTAAAGTGATAATGTGTATTTTCCCTGGAGATAGGGGCAGTACATATCTAAATCATTGCAAGGAAGCGTTATTTTTGTGTTCAAATAAGACCTTACCATCTTCAGCAAAATGACAAGCACATCAGATACTCTTTCATCACTGGCAGCGAGTGAAGAGGTAAACGTGTGAAACAACAAGGTTTATTGTTGGTGAAAGTTTTGTTACCATATGTTACAAATCAGTAAATGTGTTTTGTACTCACAGGCTTTCGTAGAAGGAAACACGGCATCCAGTTTGGTGTCGCCCAGAGACTTAGACCCAATCCCATAACTCGCACCTTCACCCTTTCGCCCTTCAATCCCGTGATCCCGACCAGGGGTGTGAGTGCGTAGTGTGTCCCGAGGAGTCAGCAGGTGTAGAGATCTGATGGTACACCGGGACCGCAGCAGCATGAGAATGAGAGTGAGTGAGTACAGCGAGTATTTTTGCTCAGTATTTGTTCTCAAATGAAAATAGCCAGAGTTATTCCTATTTATAAAAGTGGTGATAAATTATTAGCTTGTAACTATAGACCTATCTCTTTACTGCCACAGTTTTCAAAGATACTTGAGAAACTTTTTGTAATTAGATTTGAAGCATTTACCAACAAGTTTGATCTTTTAAACGACCATCAGTATGGGTTTAGGAAGAATCGTTCAACCTCATTAGCAGTTATGGATTTGGTAGAGCAGATTGCAACAGCAGTGGATCAAAAACTTCATGTAGTGGCTGTCTTGATTGACTTGAGTAAGGCATTTGATACAATTGATCAGACATACCTGCTCAAGAAATGTGAATACTATGGTCTTCGTGGTAAAACCAATCAATGGCTTGAAAGTTATTTAAGCAGTAGATTTGAATATGTAAATGTTAACGATATAGATTCACAGCTTGAAAGAGTAATATGTGGTGTACCGCAAGGCTCGGTGCTAGGACCGAAATTATTCAACCTATACCTGAACGACATCTTTTCTGTATCATCTCGGTTAAAATTTATTATGTTTGCAGATGATACTAATTTCATTTGTATGGGAAAAGATATGAGTAAATTATTACAAGAGGTTGAAAACGAATTGGGTTCAATTAAAAAATGGTTTGATTACAACAAGCTATCACTAAATGAAAATAAAACCAAATGTATGATATTTTCAGGGAACAGGGACAATGACGGTGCTAAGCTGTATTTAAATGGAGTCCTACTTGAACAAGTACATGAAACTAAATTCCTAGGTGTGATTATTGATAGTAAACTCAGTTGGAAACCACATATTGAATATATCAAATGGCAAGTGTCTAAATCTATTGCTACACTTTATAAAACTAGTGATGCACTAAATAAAAAAAGCCTTTATAGCTCTTTAGTTATGCCTTATTTGTCTTACTGTGCAGAGGTTTGGGGAAATGCAGGTAAAACGTGTGTTGAGACTGAATTTAAATTACAAAAACAGGCGATTAGAATAGTTAATAAATTGGGATACCTCGAACCAACCCATAATCTATTTAGTCAAACTAAAACGCTAAAATTAGGAGATATTATCAAAGTAAAAATCTTAGAGAATCTTCATAAAGTAGTTAATAATAATATCCCAAATTGCATAAAAGTTTATTTCAAACCAAGAGATGATCATTAAAATCTCAGAGGTGTATTTATGTTTGAATGAATGTGAAATCAAGATGTGTTTCCGTTGTTGGCGTGAACTTGTGGAATGAGTTAGATGATGATTTGAAGAAATGTACTTCTTTACTAAAGTTTAAAGCAGGTGTAAAGTGTCCCATATTTACAGGGTATGAAAAGTATGTATAGACATTAATGAATTTTCATTGTGATGATTTATAATGGGGAAAATGAAAGAAATGTATATTGGTTATGTATCTTAGGTGGAAAATAGGGTAGGCTAAAATAAGCATTGCTTCTGCCTATTCCTATTTTGGTTTAAATTCATGTTGTTAATATTGTTTTGTTTGAAAAGAAAAATGTTATGTTAATGCTATAAACCAAAATAAAGACCGAAAGAAAGAAGAAAGAAAGAAAGAAAATTTTCAACAAAAATAGTTGATTTAAAAAGTGATTTATTTTTGGTCGTTTCCTGAAGGTTAGTCTTGGAATAGGGGTCGCTTATAACCAGGGTCGTCCTATATTTGGGTCAATACGGTATGTACTTTCTAATGAAAGTAGTTAATTTTAGGATGATTAGTTGATGCTCTGAAATTTTTAGACAAAGCAGCAATGAATATAAAGCCATTTAAAATAATTGTATGGTTGTTGGTTTGAAAGTTGTTAATACAATCCCAGCATGCCAGAATCCCGGCATGCGTTGTGGTTCATGATCATGCTCCCTTTCTCAATTCTGCAGTTATTCACACACTTGTGTACTACACACTCAAAGCCTTACTGTGCACTTTCTACAAGTGCACTTTGCCGAAGACCGCAAGGCGCAGTGCGAGTATTGTGATTGGGCCTTAGACCCGCTCCCATGTATTTCAGAACCTATTTTACTGGTTATATGATATGAAACTGCCCATCTTTTCAATAATTGGGCATCTTTTTAATTGTTTTTTGACAACATTTCAATGGATATTTCCAGAGATTAAGGGTAAAAACTACACATTATCACTTTAAATCAGCACTGATAGACAATTAGATGCCCTCTAGTGTGCCTGGCCTTTTTACATTTACAAAAGAATTCAGCTTTTTGACATATTTCAACATCTGAATAAGATTTTATTTAAGATTTTTTAATATTTTTGGTCAGCGTGTGGGTTAATAAAGTTTGATGCATCTGCTGACCTCAAATTTTTATTAAAAGCTGACGTGGCAGTCAAGAGGAACTATGAGAAAAGTGCCCTTTCATTCCCATTATTTTGGGATTTCAGAG